>NW_026858015.1:0-73957 GCF_026571515.1 Ruditapes philippinarum
GTGTGGTCTACTGAAAGGTTCTTGTCCCAAGGGTTTTGTTGGCCAAGTATGAAGACAATACACCAAGAAATAAAAAAGTTAAAAATGATCCAGGTACACAGTTTTCGGACCGGCAACGGCAACGGCAACGGCAACGGCAAACGGCAACGGCAACGGCAACGCCGACCTGACTATAGCAATACCTCTACTTTTTTTTTCAAAAAAAAAAAGTCGAGCTAAAAAGTTACAGATTTTATGAATATTGTTTTCTTTTCTTTTTTGTGTTATGTTGTTGATCTTGTTTATCATATTTTATGTTCTATTTTAATGCTGAGTTTTTACGTTTACTACTATTTCAAGAATTCACTTGTCATATTGACCGACGATTATAAGTCAAAACTTAACTGAAAAAAGTCAGTAAATTATGGTTAATCTTTCAATATATAATATTGTTTATTCTTAAAACCATATACATGTACAATTGTATTTTTCTTTATTATTTTTAAATTATCAATCAATTGAATAATTCATAAAACTAATTTGTAAACTTTGAATAATTCCTCGGCATCTTTAACTAAACACGAATAACAAATTAAATAAAATGTTTCAAATTTAAAGTGTCATATTAATACTATAAAAATGTACCTTTTTTCTCAATTATTGTACATATTTATTGTTTTTATCTCGTATAGATAAATTAAAACTTGCGCTATTGTTGTTGTTGGGATTTTTCCCGAATTGTATGTTCATGTATAATAATAATCAAAAAATTTGAGAGTTGATCTGTGTTTATTAATTATTTGTTAACCAACTAAGTGACAAACATTCATTATGGAAAAAAACAGCTTATTTATCCGTAAAATATTTGTTCCTGTTCTGTAACGATATCAAATATCTACTCCAAAAACGGGGAAGAGACCGGGAATTACCGATAGGAGTACAACCCTCTATAAATAGATTTCGGAATATTTTAGGTCATCAACTCATCATTCTATTTTACAGCTTTCGGATACATGTACATGTACAAACAATAACATAACCATAAAAAACCCACTGTGTACTACAAAATGATCAATAAATACCCCGAAGAGCGCGATTTATTGACGGGGGAAACGTTATTATTTCATTTGAAATGTTTGCATTGCGAAATTCTCCAGTTTCGCTATTCATTGTACATATCGCGACATTTCATTTTTAATTAATAATCAAGCACCCTCGTACCGATCGGAATGATCGGCTTTTATCATAGATAAATACAGAATCCCTAAAAAAAAAGCCCAACACGGCAAAAAAGAAAATGTTGCAGGCTCGGTTTGATTGAGCCTGTGTTCATGGACGGTACTGGAAAAGTGCAAGTTACCGTCCACGCCCCCTAGCACCGGCTTTAAGCAGAATTCAACATTTAAACATGAAATAGTAAATTTTTGAATTTAGAAACATCCGCAGATGTGTTTCATACGGCGGTTATCATGGAACCTTCCAATGGACACTTCCGTGCCATTCCATGAAAAAGCGGCGTACGGTCCCCAAGTAAAAAAGCGTGTGCCCTAAACGAGAAAAACAATGGGCGGAACTAAATAAAATGGAATTTTGAAGGGGATCAGAGGTTATGAAGCCTGCGTATCACAGATTAGACGTCAAAAGACAAATTTAAAAAGCAGGCAACATATCCTAAGGGTGATTCAACATTATTCAAGTAGGAATATTGGAAACCACCCAACTAGAAAAATGCCAACAAAGTTTTGAAACTTAAAATAACCACAAAGCACAACAATAATGTCGTGCTGGACGATCTTCAAGGATTCGAAAAATATAACATCATTGATTAAATGTACGGGGAGACTTTTTACAGCCGCCACACGGCACAAATAACACGAATGTGATAATAATATAGATAAATACAGAATCCCTAAAAAAAAGCCCAACACGGCAAAATTGAAAATGTTGCAGGCTCGGTTTGATTGAGCCTGTTCATGGACGGTACTGGAAAAGTGCAAGTTACCGTCCACGCCCCCTAGCACCGGCTTAAGCAGAATTCAACATTTAAACATGAAATAGTAAATTTTGAATTTAGAAACATCCGCAGATGTGTTCATACGGCGGTTATCATGGAACCTTCAATGGACACTTTCCGTGCCATTCCATGAAAAGCGGCGTATGGTCCCCAAGTAATAAAAAGCGTGTGCCCTAAACGAGAAAACAATGGGCGGAACTAAATAAAATGGAATTTTGAAAGGGGATCAGAGGTTATGAAACCTGCGTATCACAGATTAGACGGTCATGTACATGTACAACAATAACATACCATAAAAACCCACTGTGTACTACAAAATGATCAATATAAATACCCCGAAGAGCGATGACCGACTAAAAGGCTCGAGAAGTTGCGGTCGCGCTTTTTCATTCCATAAAGGGCGCCGCGCCGAACGCCAATAATCAAACTATTAAAGCATGAGGCCTATAATGGTCAATATATCGCTCACCTGACTGAAGATCTCTTTATGGCAAGGAACAACTAATTTAAAAAAAAACTATAAAGAAAAAGCAGATAAAATTCTGGAAACAAAAGACTTAATTCTAGGTAAACTGATATCACAAAGGTTTCATGTAATGCACGCTGAAATATAAGTGTACATGTATAAAAAGTTTGGTTGCTATGGAAGTTGTTTGTATGAACGTCACTGATTGTGATTGAAAGCTAGAGAAAAACAGAATCCCTAAAGAAAGTCCAACACAACAAAATTGAAAATGTTTTAGGGATTCTGTATTATCTACTTATATGATCACATCCGTGTTATTTGTGCCGTGTGGCGCGCTGTAAAAAGGTCTCCCCGTAACATTTAATCAATGATGTTATATTTTCGATCCTTGGAGATCGTTCAGCACGACCATTATTGCTGTGCTTGTGGTATTTTTAGTTTCACATTTTCGGCATTTTCTAGTTGGGTGGTTCCAATATTCCTACTTGAATAATGTTGAATCACCCTTAGTGTATGATGCCTGCTTTTTAAATTTGTCTTTTGACGTCTTATCTGTGATACACAGGCTTCATAACCTCTGATCCCCTTTCAAAATTCCATTTTATTTAGTTCCGCCCATTGTTTTCTCGTTTAGGGCACACGCTTTTTAGCTCACCTGTCACAAAGTGACAGGGTGAGCTTTTGTGATCGCTTTTCGTCCGTCGTCCGTCCGTCCGTAAACTTTTGCTTTAAATGACATCTCCTCATAAACCACTGAGCCAATTTCATCCACACTTCACAGGAATGTTCCTTTGGTGGTCACCTTTAAAAATTGTTCAAAGAATTTAATTCCATGCAGAACTCTGGTTGCCATGGCAACCGAAAGAAAAATCTTTAAATATCTTCTTTTAAAGAACTGTAAGAGCTAGAGCTTAGATATTTGGCATGAAACATCTCAAGAGTGTCTACCAAATTTGTTCAAATAAAAGCCCAGGGGTCAAAATTGGCCCCGCCCAGGGGGGTCATTGATTTTCCCTATATGCATATAGTAAAAACTTAAAAAATCTTCTTTTAAAGAACTGTAAGAGCTAGAGCTTAGATATTTGGCATGAAACATCTTCTAGTGAATGTCTACCAAGTTTGTTCAAATAAAAGCCCTGGGGTCAAAATTGGCCCCGCCCCAGGGGGTCATTGATTTTCCCTATATGCATATAGTAAAAACTTAAAATATCTTCTTTTAAAGAACCTAAAGAGCTAGAGCTAAGATATTTAGCATGAAACATCTTCTAATGAGTGTCTACCAAGTTTGTTCAAATATAAGCCCTGAGGTCAAAATTGGCCCCGCCCCAGGGGGTCATAGATTTTCCCTATATGCATATAGTAAAAACTTTAAAAAAATCTTCTTTTTAAGAACCCAAAGAGCTAGAGCTAAGATATTTGGCATGAAACATCTTCTAGTGAGTGTCTACCAAGTTTGTTCAAATAAAAGCACTGGGGTCAAAATTGGCCCCGCCCTGGGGGGTCATTGATTTTCCCTATATGCATATAGTAAAATAGATAAAACTTAAAAAATCTTCTTTTAAAGAACCGTAAGAGCTAGAGCTTCGATATTTGGCATGAAACATCTTCTTGTGAATGAAACATCTTTAAGTAAATATCTACACAGTTTCCTCAAATAAAAGCCCGGGGGTCAAAACTGGCCCCGCCCCGGGGGTCATTGATTTTCCTTATATGTGTATAGCAAAAACTTAAAAATCTTCTTTGAAAAAACCCAAATAGCTTTAGTTTAGATATTAAGCATGAAACATCTATAACTAAATATCTACAAATTAAAGCCCGGGGGTCAAAACTGGCCCTGCCCCAGGGGTGTCATTGTTTTTAACTATATGTGTATAGTAAAAACTTAAAAAAACTTCTTTTAAAAAACCCAATGAGCTAGAACTTAGATGTTTAGCATGAAACATCTTCTAATGGGTGTCTACCAAGTCTGTTCAAATAAACAAATAAAAGCCCTTGGGTAAAAATTGGCCCGGGGGGAGGCTATATACAGGTGAGCGACCTCAGGGCCATCATGGCCCTCTTGTTATTTCTTGGGGACCATACGCCGCTTTTCATGGAATGTCACGGAAGTGTCACATTGAAGGTTCCATGATAACCGCCGTATAAACACATCTCTGGATGTTTCTAAATTCAATTCATGTTTAATTGTTGAATTCTGCTTAAGCCGGTGCTAGGGGGCGTGGACGGTAACTTGCACTTTCCAGTGCCGTCCATGAATAGACTCAATCAAACCGAGCCTGCAACATTTTCAATTTTGCCGTGTTGGGCTTTCTTTAGGGATTCTGTATTTACCTACTTTACCCTAATTTAATGTGGAATACGTAAGCGTTTCAGAAGAATTGACGTTTTTATTTTTAACATATAAGGAAAGCACATGACCACGGGGCGGGCAAATTTTGACTCCAGAATTAAAATAGCCGTCGACTACACAATATTCTCACAAATTATCTAAGCTAGTCTTTTTGGGTTGATGGGAGGAATTGTTAACTTGATACATGTGCATAAAAGGAAGAAACTATGGCCCTGGGAGAGATAAATTGTAAAACAAGAGCTATTTTATTAGTCTGAAAGACAACGTTTCATGCTAAGTTATTACCATATATATTTCAGAAATAAACCATATCCCTCAGGTCAGGGCCAATTTTTACCATATGAAGAAACTAAAGACAATATTTCATACCACGTATCTGAGCTCTAGCATTTGTGGCTTAAGCCGGTGCTAGCGGGCGTGGACGGTAGTATGCACTTGACAGTACCGTCCATGAACAGGCTCGATCAAACCGAGCCTGCAACATTTTCAATTTTGCCGTGTTGGGCTTTCTTTAGGGATTCTTATTTCTCTCTATTCTGTGGAAACATTGTTTTAACGTGTGATCTCCACAAGTATGATTTGAATAAAATATGATAAACAAGATCAACAAGGAAAGGCGGCGTTCAATGAACGCAACCCCCACATGACCCAGCAACAAGAACCAATGGCAAGGAGCCCAGGGGGACCCCAAACAAATCAGATCAGGGCAAAGACAGAGCACGGACAGGTTAATCATTAAATGATAATTAATTTGTAACTGATTAGGAATTCAAAGAAAATAAAAATAGGCCCACAAAGGGGAAGGGGACAGGAGACCGGGGGAGGGGGTGGGGAGTAATCAAAGAAATAAAAAGTAGAGGCAATGGGGAAGATACTTACCGTAGACGAGAAAACAACAAGGGACACAAGCAAAAGTGTCACAAAAACAGTATGAAACAACATAAGACATACATCTGAGGAACACAGTGGGGCGCCGCCTTGGAACGGTCAGCAGCATAATAATGACTGCTGGGGAGTTTAAACCGGTTAATGGTGCACCAAACCTCGCTCTTAGCCCCACCATGTTCCTATAAACGAGACAGTGTAAATAAAATGAATCCCCGCCAAGTGAAATTCTAACAGTTGTCATGGTTACAAAAGGTTAAATAAGTAAAACACTAAAATGTAACTTTTGTCAAAATTCTGGAAACAAAGTGATCCCTCGGAAGCATTAATCACAACAAAATAACAATAAGAATTGCAGACTCGGTTTGATTGAGTCTGTTAGATATTATTTCAGAACTTTAGACTCTTGATTGTAAAGCTTTTGCAATATTCATATAGAAGGGCAATCCATGACTCTCCAGGACGAGGAACATTTTGACCCCAGTGCTATCTCAGTTTCCTTCTCTAAGAAATTAAAATAGTCTATAATTATATATCTAATTTTATATTAATCTATACCGACAAATTTTAAAAAGAATTTTAATTAAACATGTGTACATGTATATTTAATAATATACATCTAAAATAGAGAAAAACAGAATCTCTAGAATCCTAAAATAGATAAATACAGAATGCCTAAAGAAAGCCCAACACGGCAAAATTGAAAATGTTGCAGGCTCGGTTTGATTCAGCCTGTTCATGGACGGTACTGGAAAGTGCAAGTTACCGTCCACGCCCCCTAGCACCGGCTTAAGCAGAATTCAACATTTAAACATGAAAAAGTAAAATTTTGAATTTAGAAACATCCGCAGATGTGTTCATACGGCGGTTATCATGGAACCTTCAATGTGACACTTCTATGAAAAGCGGCGTATGGTCCCCAAGTTATAAAAAGCGTGTGCCCTATACGAGAAAACAATGGGCGAAACTAAATAAAAAGGAATTTTGAAAGGGGATCAGAGGTTATAAAATAGACAAATACAGAATCCCTAAAGAAAGCCCAACGCGACAAAATTGAAAATGTTGCAGGCTCGGTTTGATTGAGCCTGTTCATGGACGGTACTGGAAAGTGCAAGTTACCGTCCACGCCCCCTAGCACCGGCTTAAGCAGAATTCAACATTTAAACATGAATAAGTAAAATTTTGAATTTAGAAGCATCCGCAGATGTGTTCATACGGCGGTTATCATGGAACCTTCAATGTGACACTGTAGTGCCATTCCATGAAAAGTGGCGTATGGTCCCCAAGTAAAAGAATGCTTGTGCCCTAAACGAGAAAACAATGGGCGGAACTAAATAAAATGGAATTTTGAAAGGGGATCTGAGGTTATAAAGCCTGCATATCACAGATAAGACGTCAAAAGACAAATTTAAAAAAAAGGCAATATATCCTAAGGGTGATTATACAGTATTCAAGTTGGAATACTGGAACCACCCAAGTTGAAAAAAAGCAAAATAGAAGAAACTAAAAGTACCACATGACATGTATACACAACAATAATGTCGTGCTGAACGATCTTCAAGGATCGAAAATATAAACATCATTGATTAAATGTACGGGGAGACTTTTTACAGCCGCCCACACGGCACAAATAACACGGAATGTGACAATGAAATAGAACAAATACAAAGCCTGCGTATCACAGATAAGACGTCAAAAGACAAAATTTAATAAAGCAGGCAACATATCCTAAGGGTGATTCAACATTATTCAAGTAGGAATATTGGAACCACCCAACTAGAAAATGCCGAAAAGTTGAAACTAAAAATACCATAAGCACAACAATAATGTCGTGCTGAACGATTTTCAAGGATCGAAAATATAACATAATTTATTAAATGAACGGGGAGACTTCAGTGTTGTTATATTTTTCTGGTCCTTCGGGATCATTGATGCCGGCACTATAAAGTGTTGAGAATTGAGTACCGCTCTTGAGTACCGCTCAAGCCGGTGCTAGGGGGCGTGAGGGATGTTGCACTTATTCATTATCCCTCATGTACAGACTCAATCAAACCGAGTCTGCAATTCTTATGTTATTTTGTTGTGATTAATGCTTCCGAGGGATCACTTTGTTTCCAGAATTTTGTACTTCACAACAGCAGGTGTCAAGTGCTGTGTGGCAGCCGTAAAAAGTTGCCCCGTACTTCACTTCAGTGTTGTTATATTTTCTGGTCCTTCGGGATCATTGATGCCGGCACTATAAAGTGTTGAGAATTGAGTACCGCTCAAGCCGGTGCTAGGGGGCGTGAGGGATGTTGCACTTATTCATTATCCCTCATGTACAGACTCAATCAAACCGAGTCTGCAATTCTTATGTTATTTTGTTGTGATTAATGCTTCCGAGGGATCACTTTGTTTCCAGAATTTTTTACAGCCGCCACACGGCACAAATAACCTAAATATCCTAAAACCAAGATTTTACATTTCTTTATTGAACTAAATAAAATGAAAACCTTTCGCAATGAAGAATTGATATAGAGATGTATGGCATGAATCCGAATTGATATATGACAACATGGATATTCTAAGCAATATAAATCCAATTTATTGACTAACGAAGTAAGTTTTCAAAAGGACAGAATTTAGATTTTTCCCTAGGGATACTTCTTAATATCCTTAATATAAGCAATCATCAAGGTGAATTTCATATTGATTTTCTACAACATCTATTTTATGAAACAGTAAAACATTTAAATCCAATAAATGTATAAAACCTATAATGAAATGCAATTATAAAAAATTATCTTATTACGAAGGTCTTTCTAGCTTAGATAAAACAAACAAACAAAAAAAAAAACCTTTAAACTTTTAATACCTACTTAACTCGGTAAGACTCGGTCAAACCGAGCCTGCGACATTTTCAATTTTGCCGTGTTGGGCTTTCTTTAGGGATTCTGTATTTTATCTATTTTATGATCACATCCGTGTTATTTGTGCCGTGTGGCGGCTGTAAAAAGTCTCCCCGTACATTTAATCAATGATGTTATATTTTCGATCCTTGAAGATCGTTCAGCACGACATTATTGTTGTGCTTGTGGTATTTTTTGTTTCAACTTTTCGGCATTTTCTATTTGGGTGGTTCCAATATTCCTACTTGAATAATGTTGAATCACCCTTAGGATATGTTGCCTGCTTTTTAAATTTGTCTTTTGACGTCTTATCTGTGATATGCAGGCTTCATAACCTCAGATCCCCTTTCAAAATTCCATTTTATTTAGTTCCGCCCATTGTTTTCTCGTTTAGGGCACACGCATTCTTTTACTTGGGGACCATACGCCGCTTTTCATGGAATGACACTACTGTGTCACATTGAAGGTTCCATGATAACCGCCGTATGAACACATCTGCGGATGTTTCTAAATTCAAATTTCACCATTTTAGTGTTTCAATGTTGAATTCTGCTTAAGCCGGTGCTAGGGGGCGTGGACGGTAACTTGCAATTTCCATTACCGTCCATGAACAGGCTCAATCAAACCGAGCCTGCAACATTTTCAATTTTGCTGTGTTGGGCATTCTTTAGGGATTCTGTATTTTATCTATGTTTTGTTTCCAGAATTTTGTACTTCACAACAGCAGGTGTCAAGTGCCGTGTGACAGCTGTAAAAAGTTGCCCCGTACTTCACTTCAGTGTTGTTATATTTTCTGGTCCATCGGGATCATTGATGCCAGCACTATTAAGTGTTGAGAGTTGAGTACCGCTCAACCCGGTGCTAGGGGGCGTGAGGGATGTTGCATTTATTAATTATCTCTCATGTACAGACTCAATCAAACCGAGTCTGCAATTCTTACGTAATTCTGCTGTGATTAATGCTTCCGATGGATCACTTTGTTTCCAGAATTTCCCTACGCCACATATCAATCATATTTTTTTATTTATTAAAATATTTGTTTCCATGGGCTTACATCCAATCAGAGATGTTATATTTCCGATCCTTAAAGATCGTTCAGCACGACATTATTGTTGTGCTTGTGGTAATTTAGTTCTTTCTATTCGGCTATTATCTTGTTGGGTGGTTCCAGTATTCCTCACTTGAATACTGTTGAATCACCCTTAGGATATGTGGCCTGCTTTTTAATTTTGTCTTTTGACGTCTTAACTGTGATATGCAGGCTTCATAACCTCCCGGTGCTAGGGGGCGTGGACGGTAACTTGCACATTCCATTACCGTTCATGAACAGGCTCAATCAAACCGAGTCTGCAACATTTTCAGTTTCGCCGTGTTGGGCATTATTTAGGGATTCCTATTTTCTCTATTTTAAATACAATAGATAAATACAGAATCCCTAAAGAAAGCCCAACACGGCAAAATTGAAAATGTTGCAGGCTCGGTTTGATTGAGCCTGTTCCTGGACGGTACTGGAAAGTACAAGTTACCGTACACGCCCATACAACACGTACACGTACCGTACAACGGTTATTATGCGTGCAAAGATAACATTATCAATTAAGCTTATGTCGATTGTTACGACTTCCGTGCTAAGGTATGGTTAAGTGCTAAATAATAGAAAGCCATTTTACACAATTTAGCCTAACAAAAACATTTATTTATCAAAATGACAAGTGTTTCTACAATTTATTTACATATACAAGAACGTTTTTCTCTTGACACTTCATAATGATACATGTAATATAAAATAGATAAATACAGAATCCCTAAAGAAAGCCCAACACGGCAAAATTGAAAATGTTGCAGGCTCGGTTTGATTGAGCCTGTTCATGGACGGTACTGGAAAGTGCAAATTACCGTCCACGCCCCCTAGCACCGGCTTAAGCAGAATTCAACATTTAAACGTGAAATAGTAAAATTTTGAATTTAGAAACATCCGCAGATGTGTTCATACGGCGGTTATCATGGAACCTTCAATGTGACACTTTCGTGCCATTCCATGAAAAGCGGCGTATGGTCCCCAAGTAATAAAAAGCGTGTGCCCTAAACGAGAAAACAATGGGCGGAACTAAATAAAATGGAATTTTGAAAGGGGATCAGAGGTTATGAAGCCTGCGTATCACAGATAAGACGCCAAAAGACAAATTTAAAAAGCAGGCAACATATCCTAAGGGTGAAACTTGATATTGCCGATAATAGTTTTTGAGAAAAGGAAAATCATTGGTCATTTTTTTTATAAAAGCTTGACATTTTAAGGGTAGAGGCGTTTACTTCATGATTTGCCATTAATTTGAAACAATAATTCTGTGTTTTATTATATTACATAAAATACCATCAAATTAATTGTAAATTATTTAGATTACAGACTTGCAAATATTTCTAAATGCAATTTCGTTTTACCATTTAATACTTATCTGGTGCTAGGGAAATGGTGCATATATAATTAAGTCTTTGGTTTTCCTTGTACTGTCATAACTTTTACGCTTGTTCTTTTTAACATTGACATTATTTGCCTTTTTACAGTAACTTGTGGTAAAATGTGAGATTATTAAATGCATTTAGTGTTAATGAAATTTTATTTGAAGAAGTAATGGCTTTTAAAATGTGGGTGCTTGGCAAGCATATCATAAGCGACATAACCAAGCAAGATTTTGTTAAAGACTGTTACGTGCGTCACGCAAGCAACAAAGCATCCAAGGCAGAAAGAGCATGTGATTATTTACAAATAATTGCAACATCAAAATGAAAACATAATTTATGTCAATATTTAAATGGCTTTATTTGTTTTATAACATTTAGATCGCTTACAGATTTTCAATAAAGGCACGTTAATTTTTTTTTCGAAGTTTGGTTTTTAAGTCATACTAAAAATGTAACAGTCATATGGAAATTTTCCAGCTATTGGTGTTGCGAATGTATATAAATGAAAAATAGAATTGAATAACAGTAAAAAACTTCTTAAGATATAGCAGTTTTCTAAGAGCATATCATAAGATAAAGAGAAACGAAATATAGAATTTATAAAGAACGTCCAAAACAACAAAATTGAAAATGTTGCCAGCTCGGTTTGATTAAGGCTATTCATGGACGGTACTAAAAAGTGAAGGCTACCATCCACGCTCCGGAGCACCGTCTTCAGCAGAATTCAGCATAAACCTTTCTTTTACAGGTAGATATATAGCTTATAATGTAACAACTGCTTTGAAAAAATTTAAAAGAATGATGCCATTGCAACTACGAACCGGTAAGAAGGTAAACTCTCAATCATTTTTGTTTAAATAAGGCATCTTACTTTCATATAAATAAATATTTTGTCTGACAAACACTATTAAATAAAACGTAAACAGAATGATCTTATCGTACCATATTTTGTAGTGTATAATCTTTATTCTACAAAGCGAAATCACTTTTAAAATAAATGTATGCAAACAAGAATTGCCTTTTAAATGCTTTGAAGAAGATTCATATCTTAAATCATGTATCCAGAGGATTGTTGTAATAGATAAAATGATTTTCACAAGAAATCGATACAAATTTACATTAATAATGGAACATACATGTATATTGATATATGTATATATATATACGAAGCTCAAGTCAAACTAAATGTTGCAAACCTACACTAAAGAAGCAAGATAAACTAGATAATTTTCATAAAATCAATTAACCTAATTTATTGTTAATCCTATATTATATCTTTAGTAGTTTTATTTTTCTCGTGCATTGGGATACATTAATGTGTTACTGTATATGAATCATTTTTATGCCCCCACAATGTGGGAGCATATAGCGTTGCACTTGTCCGTCAGTCCGTCCGTACGTCCCGAAATCTTGTGAACGCAACTCCTCTTAAACCGGTTGGCAGATTTTGCTTAAACTTACAGGGATGAACAACCTTAATGTGTAGATGGTAGTAAAGGAAGGAATTTTTGCTGCGACCAAATTTAACAGAATTATGGCCCTTGTTGATTTTTTCACTAGATACTATGTAGAAATTTTGTGAACGCAACTCCTCTTAAACCGGATGGCAGATTTTGCTTAAACTTACAGGGATGAACAACCTTAATGTGAAGATGGTACTAAAGGAAGGAATTTTTGCTGCGACCAAATTTAACAGAATTATGGCCCTTTGTTGATTTTTTTACTATATACTATATAGAAATTTTGTGAACGCAACTCCTCTTAAACCGGACGGCAGGCAGATTTTGCTTAAACTTCCAGGGATGAACAACCTTAATGTGTAGATGGAAGTAAAGAAAGGAATTTTTGCTGCAACGAAATTTAACAGAATTATGGCCTTTTTTTTATTTTTAGCTCACCTGACCACGAAGTGGTCATGGTGAGGTATAGTGATGGGGCTATGTCCGGCGTCCGTCGTCGTGCGTTGTGCGTCGTGCGTTGTGCGTCGTTCGTCGTCAACAATTGGGTTGTTAACAGTCTAGCAGTCACAGTTTTGATTGGATCATCATCAAACTTTGTCAGAATGTTTGTCTCAATGAAATACAGATCGAGATCGAAGATGGGTTATCTCGGGTCAAAAACTAGGTCACAGGAGCTAAAAATAGAAAAAGCTTGTTAACACTCTAGAGGCTGCAGTTTTCATACAAATATTCTGGAAATTTGTCAGGAAGGTTGTTTTAATGATATCTAGGTCAAGTTCGAAGATGGGTCATCTCCGGTCAAAAACTAGGTCACGAGCTAAAAATAGAAAAAGCTTGTTAACACTCTAACAATTGGGTTGTTAACAGTCTAGCAGTCACAGTCAGAGCTGCATCAGTACTAAGGGTGTAGTACTTAAGTACCAGTACCAGTACTTGGCAAATTATGCAGTACCATTACCAGTACCAGTACTAGATTTTAGCTCGGTACTGCAGTACCAGTACTTTTTTTGGTGAAGTAATTAAGTATCAGTACCATTACTTTTATATATTCAGCAAAGTTTGAATAAATACAGTGTCAAACAAATAATTGCAAATATTATTCAGCAAAGAAATAAAATCATAATTTACTTTAAAGCTGCATGCCTCCAGATGACCAAAAATATTTCAAGAAAATTAAACTTGGAAAAAAATTACTAAAACTTTGAGAAAAGTAAACAAATTAAAGATTCAAGTGATAATTTATATCTTATGTGCAATTAATGACTGTATTTTGTAGTACAATGTATTTATCACCATATTTCTACTGCGTTACTAACGCAGTAGGGGCTATTTATGCATGTTTTGACATTTTTTGGTAATTTATGTGGATTTTAAGTGCCGATTGTAATGTGTCAAGTACTTTCTTTGTTCATTTAACAATATTTTACCTTTAAATACATTTTCAAAATTTTCATGAAAATTAAGATGAATCTGGAGGCGTCCTGCTTTAAAGTTAACATAACATATTTACAACTTTATAGTTTTAACATACTTTTTACAAACAATATTTACAACATATATTCATGTCATATCTTATTGTTTAGTAACCAGTCAACTGTATAAATACAATGCAAACATCTTTCATTTAAAACACAACAGTCTTTTGCTGCCTTTCACACCTTCACACCTCTGTTCAATTTATACCAAAGTAAAATACAACTTTTTATGGTGCTAACAATATCACTTTTTCACTTGACATGGGATTTTTTAGAATAGAAGAAATTAGTTAGTGTTTATTTTGCTCTTTTACTAGTTAAAATACAAAGTAATAAAATATTTTAATAAGGATATTTTAGGGTAAAGAGTTATTGGGTCTGTTTATCTTAATTTAATTTTAACTTAAAGTCTTTGGTGTTTTTTATGATGAATACTATGTTAACATTTGAAGGAATATTGCAGCAAATTATCTTTAGATTTGATAACTTACTTTTTCACAAAAATAAAATAAAGTGAATGTAATTTACAGCTTTATTTTATGAGAAAAATTGATGTTATTTTTAATTTTTATCAAAACCAAAAGTACTGGGTAATGCAGTAGCAGTACCACTTTTTAAGACAGTAATGCAGTACCAGTACCAGTAGTAGCAAAATTTTGTAAGAGTAATTCAGTATCAGTACCAGTACTTGCAAAATCGCTGCAGTATGTACTGCAGTACCAGTACCAGTACCAGTAATGCAGCTCTGGTCACAGTTTTGATTGGATCATCATCAAACTTTGTCAGAATGTTTGTCTCAATGAAATACAGATCGAGTTCGAAGATGGGTTATCTCGGGTCAAAAACTAGGTCACAGGAGCTAAAAATAGAAAAAGCTTGTTAACACTCTAGAGGCTGCAGTTTTCATACAAATATTCTGGAAATTTGTCAGGAATGTTGTTTTGATGATATCTAGGTCAAGTTCGAAGATGGGTCATCTCCGGTCAAAAACTAGGTCACGAGCTAAAAATAGAAAAAGCTTGTTAACACTCTAACAATTGGGTTGTTAACAGTCTAGCAGTCACAGTTTTGATTGGATCATCATCAAACTTTGTCAGAATGTTTGTCTCAATGAAATACAGATCGAGTTCGAAGATGGGTTATCTCGGGTCAAAAACTAGGTCACAGGAGCTAAAAATAGAAAAAGCTTGTTAACACTCTAGAGGCTGCAGTTTTCATACAAATATTCTGGAAATTTGTCAGGAAGGTTGTTTTAATGATATCTAGGTCAAGTTCGAAGATGGGTCATCTCCGGTCAAAAACTAGGTCACGAGCTAAAAATAGAAAAAGCTTGTTAACACTCTAACAATTGGGTTGTTAACAGTCTAGCAGTCACAGTTTTGATTGGATCATCATCAAACTTTGTCAGAATGTTTGTCTCAATGAAATACAGATCGAGTTCGAAGATGGGTTATCTCGGGTCAAAAACTAGGTCACAGGAGCTAAAAATAGAAAAAGCTTGTTAACACTCTAGAGGCTGCAGTTTTCATCCAAATATTCTGGAAATTTGTCAGGAAGGTTGTTTTGATGATATCTAGGTCAAGTTCGAAGATGGGTCATCTCTGGTCAAAAACTAGGTCACGAGCTAAAAATAGAAAAAGCTTGTTAACACTCTAATAATTGGGTTGTTAACAGTCTAGCAGTCACAGTTTTGATTGGATCATCATCAAACTTTGTCAGAATGTTTGTCTCAATGAAATACAGATCGAGTTCGAAGATGGGTTATCTCGGGTCAAATACTAGGTCACAGGAGCTAAAAATAGAAAAAGCTTGTTAACACTCTAGAGGCTGCAGTTTTCATACAAATATTCTGGAAATTTGTCAGGAAGGTTGTTTTAATGATATCTAGGTCAAGTTCTAAGATGGGTCATCTCCGGTCAAAAACTAGGTCACAGGAGCTAAAAATAGAAAAAGCTTGTTAACACTCTAGTGGCTGCAGTTTTCATCCAAATATTTTGGAAATTTGTCAGGAAGGTTGTTTTGATGATATCTAGGTCAAGTTCGAAGATGGGTCATCTCCGATCAAAAACTAGGACACAGGAGCTAAAAATAGAAAAAGCTTGTTAACACTCTAGTGGCCGCAGTTTTCATCCAAATATTCTGGAAATTTGTCAGGAAGGTTGTTTTGATGGTTTCTAGGTCAAGTTCAAAGATGGGTCATCTCTGGTCAAAAACTAGGTCACAGGAGCTAAAAATAGAAAAAGCTTGTTAACACTCTATAGGCTGCAGTTTTCATCCAAATATTCTGGAAATTTGTCAGGAAGGTTGTTTAGATGATATCTAGGTCAAGTTTGAAGATGGATCATGTCTGGTCAAAAACTAGGTCACAGGAGCTAAAAATAGAAAAAGCTTGTTAACACTCTAGTGGCTGCAATTTTCATCCAAATATTTTGGAAATTTGTCAGGAAGGTTGTTTTGATTTTATCTAGGTCAAGTTCGAAGATGGGTCATGTCTGGTCAAAAAACTAGGTCACAGGAGCTAAAAATAGAAAAAGCTTGTTAACACTCT
Source organism: Ruditapes philippinarum (assembly GCF_026571515.1). Taxonomy (NCBI): domain Eukaryota; kingdom Metazoa; phylum Mollusca; class Bivalvia; order Venerida; family Veneridae; genus Ruditapes; species Ruditapes philippinarum. The sequence goes on from NW_026858015.1 coordinate 16,526, forward strand.
ATAGGCTGCAGTTTTCATCCAAATATTCTGGAAAATTTGTCAGGAAGGTTGTTTAGATGATATCTAGGTCAAGTTTAAAGATGGATCATGTCTGGTCAAAAACTAGGTCACAGGAGCTAAAAATAGAAAAAGCTTGTTAACACTCTAGTGGCTGCAGTTTTCATCCAAATATTCTGGAAATTTGTCAGGAAGGTTGCTTAGATAATATGTAGGTCAAGTTCGAAGATGGGTCATCTCCGGTCAAAAACTAGGTCACAGTAGCTAAAACTAGAAAAAGTTTGTTAACACTCTAGTGGCTGCAGTTTTCATCCAAATATTCTTGAAATTTGTCAGTAAGGTTGTTTTGATGATATCTAGGTCAAGTTGGAAGATGGGTAATGTCCGGTCAAAAACTAGGTCACAGGAGCTAAAAATAGAAAAAGCTTGTTAACACTCTAGTGGCTGCAGTTCTCAACCAAATATTCTGGAAATTTGTCAGGAAGGTTGTTTTGATGATATCTAGGTCAAGTTGGAAGATGGGTCATGTCCGGTCAAAAACTAGGTCACAGGTGCTAAAAATAGAAAAAGCTTGTTAACACTCTAGTGGCTGCAGTTTTCATCCAAATATTTTGGAAATTTGTCAGGAAGGTTGTTTTGATGATTTTCAGGTCAAGTTCGAAGATGGGTTATCACCGGTCAAAAACTAGGTCACAGGAGCTATAAATAGAAAAAGCTTGTTAACACTCTAGTGGCTGCAGTTTTGATTAAAATATTCTGGAAATTTGTCAGGAAGGTTGTTTTAATGATTTCTAGGTCAAGTTCGAAGATGGGTCATGTCTGGTCAAAAACTAGGTCACAGGAGCTAAAAATAGAAAAAGCTTGTTAACACTCTAATGGTTGCAGTTTTCATCCAAACATTCTGGAAATTTGTCAGAAAAGTTTTGTTTTGATGATTTCTAGGTCAAATTCGAAGATGGGTCATCTCAGGTCAAAAACTAGGTCACAGGAGCTAAAAATAGAAAAAGCTTGTTAACACTCTAATGGCTGCAGTTTTCATCTAAATGTTCTGGAAATTTGTCAAGAAGGTTGTTTTGATGATATCTAAGTCAAGTTCGAAGATGGGTCATCTCCGGTCAAAAAACTAGGTCACAGGAGCTAAAAATAGAAAAGCTTGTTAACACATTAGGGGCTGCAGTTTTCATCCAAATATTCTTGAAATTTGTCAGGAAGGTTGTTTTTGATGATGTCTAGGTCAAGTTCGAAGATGGGTTATCTCCGGTCAAAAACTAGGTCACAGGAGCTAAACATAGAAAAAGCTTGTTAACACTCTAGTGGCTGCAGTATTGATTCAAATATTCTGGAAATTTGTCAGGAAGGTTGTTTTGATGATTTCTAGGTCAAGTTCGAAGATGGGCCATCTCAGGTCAAAAACTAGGTCACAGGAGTTAAAAATAGAAAAAGCTTGTTTACACTCTAGTGGCTGCAGTTTTTATTCAAATATTCAGGAAATTTGTCAAGAATGTTGTTTTGATGTTTTCTGGGTCAAGTGCTTAGATTGGTCATGTCTGGTCAAAAACTAGGTCACAGGAGCTAAAAATAGAAAAATCTTTTTAACACTCTAGTGGCTGCAGTTTTGATCCAAATTTCCTGGAAATTGGTCAGGAGGGTTGTTTTGATGATTTCTAGGTCAAGTTTGAATATGGGTCGTGTCCAGTCAAAAATTAGGTCACATTGCCCAAATATGGAAAAATCTTTATAACACACTAGAGGTCACATGTTTGACTCAGTCGCATCAAACTTGGTCATGATGCTTGTTTAAGACATTGCTTGAATGCGGTTGTGTCAGGTGAGCGATCCAGGGCCATCATGGCCCTCTTGTTTCATTATATACTATGTAGAAATTTTGTGACCGCAACTCCTCTTAAACCGGACGGCAGATTTTGCTTAAACTTCCAGGGATTAACAACCTTAATGTGTAGATGGCAGTAAAGGAAGGAATTTTTGCTGCGACCAAATTTAACAGAATTATGGCCCTTTGTTGATTTTTAGTTTTCAACTTGTGGCACATTTAGTCCAAAAAATATTTGACCTAGAGTCATAAGATTGACAGAACAGTGGCGTGTGGGGGCATCCGTGTTCTATGGACACACTTCTAGTTTATTTTGACTTTCTTTTGCAAATTGCATAGTAAATACTCGGTTGTAGACTATGTTGTTTAAGGTTATAAGTGTCCTTACTGATTCAAGTCAGGTTTTTTTGTCAAATATTGTGTAAACGATTAAGTGTATTCGTCTTCCATACATGTACATATATCGATAAATTTATCTCTATTTTGTTCAATAACCTTCATGAAAATAGTTTTACTTGACAAACGTCATACTGTTAAACTTAGATAATTTAGCTTCCATCTTCCATAAATCAAAAAAGCAAATGACGCTCCCATAAAGAGATTATAACCTAACCTTTTTTAAATCATACTGAAACTCTTTGACAGCTGATAACTACGCTTTACGCTGTTTGATTGCATCTGAAGAGCCAAGTGGGAGACTTAATGATGGGCAGTTCTAAAAATCCATTTGGACTGCATTGTCTTATTTTTCTTTTTCCTTATTGTTTCGTCGGGCCCATGTAGGTGAATTTCTTGTTGTTCTGCTTTCAACAGCCTCCGGAATAAGTTTGCAAATCCGGAATTTTCGCAAACTCAGCTACCTTTTTTAAATTGATTAGAGAAAAAATTTAAAGACCGGTCAATAATAGAGATTGAGTCAAGTAAAACCTGGCCTTTGAAATGACGATACCCTTAAAATTAAATGCAGGGGAGACATTCAAAGTTGGCCGTCCCATGGGGTTTTTCGATTCCCCCACTGGGGATTTGGTCTCCCAGTGGGAGTTTCGTGGGGTTTCATTTCCTCTTTACGAGAATGGGAGAAAAAAATCACGGGAGAATTAAAAAAAATTATATACCATTATTTTAAAATAAAATCACTTATCTTGACTTATGATATTCCTTCCTAAAAATATAGATCGAAATATAAATATTTTTAGAATCTCCCATTTTCAATATGGGTGAAATTACCCATCTTAATAATGGGAAAAAAATCCTATTTTGATAAATGGGAAAAAAGTCCAATTTCTTATAATGGGAGATAATTCCCATTCCTTGCAAATGGGAGAGTGTTCTATCTTTTAGGTGTGGCGCTTATAAAATATAATACAAAATATACGAATAAAATAAAATCCAAAACTCAAATAAAATGGCAGGGAATATGCAGTAAAATTATAATAATAATAATAATAATAATAATAATAATAATAATAATAATAATAGATAAATAAATAAATAAAAGATCTAATAACAATAATAATAAAAATAATAACAATAATAATTATAATAAGAAATAAAAAGTAATAATAGTAATAATAAAATTATTATTAAAAAGATATTAATAATAAAATAGTAATAATAATAATAATAATAGATAAATAATAATTATAATATACATAAATAATAATAATAATGATAAAAATAATAGTGATAATAAAAATAATAATAATAAAATTAATTAATAATAATATCGATGATAATAATAATTATGATAATTATGATTAAAATAATGCTAACAATAAGAAGAAAAAATAATAATAATAATTTATAATAATAATAATAATAATAATAATAGTAATAAAAAATAATAATGATCAAAACAATAATAATAATAAAATAAAAATCATCATAATAACAATAATAATAATAAAAAATAATGATAATAATAATAATTATAATAATTAATAATATTGATGATAATAACATTAACATTAATAATAATGATAATAATAATAATAAGAAGAAGAAGAAATAATAATAATAATAATAATAATAATAATAATTATAACAAAACAGGCACTGGCATTTTATCTTGGAATATGACGGGAATGAATACAGGAAAGTATATGTTTGTATTATATATTGAAATGGCTATAAATGTTGTAACATTTAATGCTGAATAAATATTATGTTATGTTATGTTATGAATACAGGAAAGTATCATATGTAACGATTTAATCACCAAAATTCATTTAAATATAAAACAATCCAAAATGCTATGCTGTACTCTTCGCCAGTCTGCTATCTGTATTTTCTGTCTCATCCAGTCTATTTTGACATTCAAATAGTTTCAACAAGCTAAATGGCAAGTCTCTCCTGGATTTTGAAGTATATAACTTATATTTGAATTCATTAAATATAAACACCGCGGTAAGGTTTTTTTTTCGAAAAACACAAACAATATGTTGATCACTTCGTTCAGTTTGTAATAATAACCTTATAGAAAAACAAAATTTTAATATTGTTCATATAATGGATAACACCAAGTAATTCCAATAATGGAAATTGTTTCATTTTTCTATTGTTGTCATCGTCGGATGAAAAATTAGTACTGAAAATTTTTTCAAAACAAAACAAACAAAAAAATAAACATCATTTATAAGATTAAACGGTAAATATGCTCAAATGGTTATCTAATCGGTGTCATACAGATTTTTAAGACGTAGCGATTAAGTTAATAAAGGGATGAAAAACAAGTTTGCCGTAAGGCGTGCGTAGCATTAAGCCATACAAGTTGTTATTTTGTATCAAATATAAACATGCAGTCATTGAAAATTGACATAACGCCGCCTGTTCAATCAAAGCTGACAGGGGCCACGCAGATAAGCCAATCAGCGATCGTTTATCAGTTTCACGCTAAGATGCCTGCGAAAGTCTACCATTTACCTAAGACAAGCTTCCTGTCTATTTAATTTTATGTGAATTTAAGAACTATTTAATTAGTAAATTTATAAAGTTACCAAATAAACTGGCATATTGAACGGACCGAGTAAGTTTGTTTATTACACAAATAGTCAATAAATTTCTACATACGGAAATTATATACAAAAGCAACGCATTATAAAAAAATCTTGTGTTTTTTATTCATACCGATTTTACCTGCGCATTTAGGCATAACTATTAAACGGTGACATATATGCTTTAAACAGTAAATCAAACTGTGAAAAGAGAGATAATAAACCAATTCCAATTCAATTCAAAATATATTTATTCAACCAGGTAATTAATTTAAATATCATAAGGGGTTTTACAAAAATAATATTTTACAATATATATGATCCGGTTTTAAGTCCTGAAAAGATAATGCAGTATTAATAGTCATTAAGTCATTATTTTTAAACAGAAATAATAAAAAAAATAATAAACTTTTTTAATGTTTTAAAAGAAAGAAATAAAAATCAATGTAAATCAAAACTGTTAAAAGAGGACATAATAAACAAATCAGACAATTACTATTTAGTTACTGCTGAGCGGACAGTTAGCGCAAGTAGCGAAACAAACAACCAATTGGACAATTGCAGGTTATTTCACACCTCGACGTCCGGTATTGTCAGTGTAATTATCTATATAATTGACTTCATACTGTTTAATCTTCCCAATTTTCGATTTTTACAGATTCCGGTATTGTCAATTGTTTCATGCGCAATCGTTTAAAATGAATGACTAAATTAATTGTCCGGTATTTAAAGAGTTCCGATATTTCACAGCTCCTCGTCTCCTCAACGTTTACCTGTTATTGTGTTTAATCATTACATTTGCATTTTTAAACGGCCTGCGTTTTTATTGACGCTATACGTTATAAACTACAAAAATGTCATATCTTTGGATATTCTGGGACCTTATTATATGTTTATAATGTGATTATGAATAGGTAATGGCAAAAAAATTGTGGATTTATTGAAACGTATTTTTTATTTTTTCAATGCATTGTGCTACAGCCAGGATAAATGTTTTGTACCCACTACAAAACTCATTATTTCCATTTGTAGAAATCAATTGACTTTTGTATAATAAACTAACTTACTCGAGATATGTCAATATGTCCGTATATCTTGGTAACTTTATTCGAAATAATGTAATATACCGATTAAATAGCTTTAAAGTTTATATATAAAATTAAAATAAATTTCAATCTTAATTAATTTCTGCACCATTGTTTTTATTTAAGGTAAATGATGGGCTTCGTAGGCATCTTAGGGTTGGAAACTGATAACGAATCGCTGATTAGCTTATCTCTGTGAACCCCTGCCAGCTTGATTGAAAGGCGGCGTAATGGAAATTATAGTCGCTTAACAACATTAAACATAGCATGCACATTTGTACAGTATCATAAAAGGTATAGTCTGCCACGCAGCGGAATTGACCAGAGCTAAAACGGTTTATCGCTCCGCCAAATTAAATCATTGTGCTATAGAAAAACCAAAAACCCTGGACAAACATTATCTAAATGAGTTAAACCGTTGCATATGCTTTACTGTATGTTCCTTGGGGGTATTTATTGTAAAAAAAGCGGTCCAAAATTAATGTTATTTAACACTAAAAATGAATTAACAAGGGAAATTCTGATGCTTTATATATAGATGAAATATTTAAAAAAAACCGCGTTTTAAATCGTCGTAATAATGATTTTTTCGAAAAAAATGTAAAAAAACAGCCATTGTTATAAAAAAATTTTTTTTTTAATATACTTGGAACAAATGATTTAATATCGAAATGTTACACCAACCTTGAAGACAACGACAATTTTCATCTCTCTTGAATTTCTGTCCCGTTGTTGGGAAGTAATATTATATATAGAGAATATTGTTTATTTCAGTGTAACACATTTTCTTTGTAAATTATATTAAACGTTTAAATGACATTTAACCTAATACTAAAATGGAAGGCGCGCCAAATAATTATACAACGTGACGTCATTTTACGAAGTCACGTCATTAAGGTGGTTTCAAAGCACTGTGAACGCTTGTATTTCACTCAAACAACGTAAGAGGCTTAAATTAAAAACAGTGAAATTATCAGTTTTTAATTCACTGAAAAGCATGTAAATAAATCCATACAAGTGATTTTTTTTATCATTTTTACGGCCATCTCTTGAAACAGTATCAACACCAATTTCTGTCTATTTAATGCACTATCATCATTTAATATACTTGATTCCGAAGGAGGCGTAATCGCACCCTCTGTCCCTGGATAATGCTTTCATCATACAATCGTCAATAGCCCGACACCCTCATTGGCAAATGTAATGTGTTAAATGATTATTCACTTTTTTGTTCGTACCGGAAACTATGCATTTTTTGTTATATAAAAAATGTGTTATGCCCCCATATTGTATTGAAAAATGCTTGGGTGAAAACAAAAGATATGTTCTGTTCTGTTCTGTTCTAAAAGCCCTCCCAACGTGTCTGTCCCGTAATAAGCATATAATTGTGGGACAGTCGTGATTATAGATAGCTTTGTTACAACCAGTTTTGCAATAAAAACGAGTTTTGCAATAATTTTATTGCAAAACTGGTTGCGTTGACATGATTTTATTGCAATTTGATTACAACCGGTTTTGCAATAAAAAACGAGTTTTGCAATAAAAATTATTTTTTCTATCGGATTTTATTGACATTATACAAAAGACATTATAAAATTTAATATATGTATATTAGGATTGACATGCAGGAATTAATTTCTGGGATAATGAGTGTATATGCATATGATCAAACATTAATTTACATTCTCAATTTCATTAGTCGTTTTTACTTTTAATATATATGATGAAAGGATGATCATCATTGAAATATTAGGACATGTACATTTACAGCAACAACTGTATTTGCTCAAATTTCGGTGATATACATACAAGAACCTTTAGTAAGGTCTTAATTTACCAGTTCTTTGATGAAAGAAAAAAAACGAGTTTTTGCAATAATTTTATTTGCAAAACTGGTTGCGTTGACATTGATTTTTAATTCAATTTGATTACAACCGGTTTTGCATAAAAAAACGAGTTTTGCAATAAAATATTTTTCTATCGGATTTTATTGACATTATGCAAAAGACATTAAAAAATTCAATCTATGTATATTAAGGAAATTGGATGCAAGGAATTAATTTTTGGGATAATGAGTGTATATGCATATGATCAAACATTAATTTACATTCCCAATTTCATTAGTCTTTTTCCTTTTAATATATATATGATGAAAGGATGATCATCATGAAATATCAGGACATTTACATTTTACAGCAACAACTGTATTTGCTTCAAATTTCGGTGATATACATACAAGAACTTTTAAGTAAGGTCTTAACTGACCAGTTCTTTGATGAAAGAAAAAAAAACGAGTTTTTGCAACAATTTTATTGCAAAACTGGTTTGCGTTGACATGATTTTATTGGAAATTTGATTACAAACCGGTTTTGCAATAAAAAACGAGTTTTGCAATAAAATATTTTTTCTATCGGATTTTATTGACATTATACAAAAGACATTATAAAATTTATATATGTATATTAGGATTTGACATGCAGGTAATAAATTCTGGATAATGAGTGTATATGCCTATGATCAAACACTTTAATTTACATTTCTCAATTTCATTAGTCATTTTTCCTTTTTAATATATATGATGAAAGGATGATCATCATGAAATATTAAGGAAATGTACATTTACAGCAACAACTGTATTTTGCTCAAATTTTGGTGATATACATACAAGAACTTTTAGTAAGGTCTCAACTTACCAGTTCTTTGATGAAAGAAAAAAAAACGAGTTTTGCAATAAATTTTTATTGCAAAAACTGGTTGCGTTGACATGATTTTATTGCAATTTGATTATAACCGGTTTTGCAAAAAAAACGAGTTTTTGCAATAAAATATTTTTATTATCGGATTTTATTGACATTTATGCAAAAATGGACATTAAAAAAAATTCATCTATGTATATTAGGATTGATGCAGGAATTATTTTCTGGGATAATGAGTGTATATGCATATGATCAAACATTAATTTACATTCCCAATTCATTAGTCTTTTTCCTTTTAATATATATGATGAAAGGATGATCATCATGAAATATCAGGACATTTGTACATTTTACAGCAACAACTGTATTTGCTCAAAATTTCGGTGATATACATAACAAGAACTTTTAGTAAAAAGGTCTTAATTATCAGTTCTTTTGATGAAAAGAAAAAAAAAGAGTTTTGCAAATAATTTTATTGCAAAACTGGTTTGCGTTGAAATGAATTTTATTGCAATTTGATTACAACCGGTTTTTTTGCAATAAAAAACGAGTTTTGCAATAAAAATTTTTTCTAATCGGATTTTTATTGACATTATACAAAAAGGAACATTATAAAATTTAATCCTATGTATATTAGGATTGGTGCAGGAAAATTAATTTTCCTGGAATAAATGAGGAATTGCATATAATCAAACATTTTAATTTAACATTCTGTCAAATTTCATTAGTCTTTTTCCCCTTTTTAATTATATGATGAAAAAGGATGATCACATCAATGAAATATCAGGAACATGTACCAGTTACAGCAAAACTGTATTTGCTCAAATTTCGGTGATTAACATACAAGAAATTTTTAGTAAAAGGTATTAACTTACCAAAAGTTTTTTAAAGAAAAAAAAAAACCGAGTTTTTGCAAAAATAATTTTATTGCAAAACTGGGTTGCGTTGACAATGATTTTATTGCAATTTGATTACAAAACCGGTTTTGGCAATAAAGAACGAGTTTTGGCAAATAAAAATATTTTTTCTATCGGATTTTATTGACATTATAAAAAAGACATTATAAATGTTTAATATATGTATAATTAGGATTGACGATAAATGCAGGAATTAAATTTCTGGGATAATGAGTGTATAATGCATATGATCAAACATTAATTTACATTCTCAAATTTATTTAGTCGTTTTCCTTTTAATAAATATATGATGAAAGGATGATCATCATGAAATATTAGGACATGTACATTTACAGCAACAACTGACTTATTTGCTGCAAATTTTCGGTGATATACATACAAGACTTTTAGTAAGGTCTTAACTTACCAAATTCTTTGGTGAAAGAAAAAAAAAAACGAGTTTTGCAATAATTTTATTGCAAAACTGGTTGCGTTGACATGATTTTATTGCAATTTTGATTACAAACCGTTTTGCAATAAAAACGAGTTTTGCAATAAAATATATTTTTTCTATCGGATTTTATTGACATTATACAAAAAGACATTATAAAAATTTATCTATGTATATTGGTGGATTGACATGCAGGAATTAATTCTGGGATAATGAAGTGTATATGCATATGATCTAAAATTAATTTACATTCTCAAATTTCAATTAGTCGTTTTCCTTTTAATATATATAATGAAAGGATGATCATCATGAAATATCAGGACATGTACATTTACAGCAACAACTGTATTTGCTCAAATTTCGGTGATTTATAACATACAAGAACTTTTAGTTAGGTCTTAACTTACGCAAGTTCTTTGATGAAAGAAAAAAAAACGGAGTTTTGCAATAATTGTATTGCAAAACTGGTTGCGTTGACATGATTTTATTGCAATTTGATTACAACCGGTTTTGCAATAAAAACGAGTTTTTTGCAATAAAATTTTTTTCTATCGGATTTTATTGACATTATACAAAAGACATTATAAAATTTATATATGTATATTAGGATTGACATGCAGGAATTAATTCTGGGATAATGAGTGTATATGCATAATGATCAAACATTAATTTACATTCTAAATTTCATTAGTCGTTTTTCCTTTTAATATATATGATGAAAGGATGATCATCATGAAATATTCAGGACATGTACATTTTACAGCAACAACTGTATTTGCTCAAATTTCGGTGATATACATACAAGAACTTTTAGTAAGGTCTTAACTTACCAGTTCTTTGATGAAAGAAAAAAAAAAAAACGAGTTTTGCCAATAATTTTATTGGCAAAAACTGGTTGCGTTGACATGATTTTATTTGCAATTTTGATTACAACTGGTTTTGCAATAAAACGAAATTTTGCAATAAATATTTTTTTCTATCAGATTTTATTGACAATATAACAAAAGACATTATAAAATTTATCTATGTATATTAGGATTAAAAAGGCAAGGGATTATATTCGGAATATAAATATAGTCTCGTTTATTTAATATATAATTTTTATGATGAAAGTGATATACATACATGACGTTAAAATAAGGTCTTACTTACCAGTACATTGAAGAAATAGACAAATACGACTTTTTAATTACTTCAAAGCTTACAAGTACTTATACAAAAGGTTTACAATATTATTACAAAAAACAAACTCGTTGCGATGACCTATTTTTGTATCATATTTTCACACCAAACTTGTACAATAAAAACGATATTTTCAATAATAACCCGTTGCGTTGACATCATTTTATTGCAATTTATCCCAAGCAATTTAGCGCAAAAAAAAAAAACGAGTTTTGCAATAAAATATTTTTATATCGGATTTGATTGAGATTATACCGTTGACATTATAAATTTCTTATGTGTAAATAAGAACTTGCATGCAGGGCTTATATTCGGGAGTATTGTATACATGTATAATGATTAAAACATTCTAAAAGTTGCTTTTTTTCTTTCGTATTTTTTGATGGAATAATGACCATCATGAAATATCAGGGCATTACATGTTCAAGCAACAACTGTTGATGATATTCTTACATGACCTTTTTTATAAGGTCGAAACTTACCAAGTGTTTTTCAGAATTTAATGATAACATTATTGCAAAACGCCTTGCGATGACATCATTATGTTGCAATTTTTTTCACAACCAGTTTTCAATAGAAACTAGTTTGGCAATAAAATATTCGCTATATCAGATTTTTTGAGATTATACTCTAGACATTATAATGTTTATCTTTGTCTATATGGATTCACATGCAGGGTTTCAATTCAGAAATATGCACATAAAATCTATGGTTAAAAATATTTTTATTGCAAATATGATAATGGAATGATTTTTATTGAAAACGAGCGCATTTACATTATCTGAAACAACTGTGCTTTTGCAAACTCTTTGGAGCAAAACTCTGTGATATACATTCATGATATTGTTAAAGGGATATTCAGGCAACATAATGTCAAAAATATTAAAATGATATAATGTACTCAAATCAAGCTAAAGTGACTTTTCTTGAAGTTTCAGCATGCATTTCTGTTTAAATTCTATATATTTTGGGTTAGAAGCATAAATATATCTATATATGTTGAACAAAATTTAGACGTCAATAGAATCACCAAATAGTTTTAAACAAGTCAGGTGACTTGAACAAATCCTTGAAGTTACAATAACAGATATTCTGGATATTGTGTGATTGAAACAAGCCTAAGTCAATCATTTGACATGTTCTTTAAACGTTTCCAGAGTTCACTTTGACAACTATTGTGAAATGCTAGCGCTCTAACCTGACCCACGTGGGTCTACATGATCATTTTAGTGTTTTACTTATTTAACCTTTTGTAACCATGACAACTGTTAGAATTTCACTTGGCGGGGATTCATTTTATTTACACTGTCTCGTTTATAGGAACATAGTGGGGCTAAGAGCGAGGTTTGGTGCACCATTAACCGGTTTAAACTCCCTAGCAGTCATTATTATGCTGCTGACCGTTCAAAGGCGGCGCCCCACTGTGTTCCTCAGATGTATGTCTATGTTGTTTCATACTGTTTTGGTGACACTTTTGCTTGTGTCCCTTGTTGTTTTCTCGTCTACGGTAAGTATCTTCCCAATTGCCTCTAGTTTTTATTTCTTTGATTAAACCCCCCCCCCCTTCCCCCGGTCTCCTGTCCCCTTCCCCTTTGTGGGCCTATTATTATTTTCTTTGAATTCCTAATCAGTTACAAATTATTGATCATTTAATGATTAACGTGTCTTTGCCCTGTCCTTTTTTTGTTTGGGGTCCGCCTGGACTCCTTGCCATTGGGTTCTTGTTGCTTGGTCATATGGGGGTTGCGTTCGTTGAACGCCGCCTTTCCTTGTTGATCTTGTTTATCATATTTTAGGAAACCACAATTTTATTCTTTAACTGTGGTTTATTCGTTGACTGTCTAATATATTTATTTTGAGGGCATTTACAGAATAATGAATGAAAAATTCAAAACTAAGAAATGAAAATTTTGCCTGTGTCTCTCTATAAATTGTCGAAATTTACATGTACTTTTGAAAAGTGTTGACAACATTATTGCAAAACTCTTAACGATGAAGTTTGGCAATGAAATAAAATTAAATGTTTTATGTCTACACCGTACTGAAGATATTATAGTGTATACATATATTTGTACATCAGGATTTATATGTAGCGAAAAAGGTAAGGAACATAATGTCAAGTTTTGCCGTTAATTATTCGAAGTACAAACATGTCCGCGTTATGATTTAGAAACTTAAAACATTTTTCTCAAAAAGGTGTTAATTTTTGAAAAACTCGATACAATGAAATAATGTGTACCAAACTCCTTTGGAGATATTTAAGTGATGATATTTTTATGCCACCGCAATCTGCGATGCGGTGGCATATAGCGATTCACCTGTGTGTGTGTTTGTTTGTGTGTGTGTGTGTTATATAGATTATATAGTGAACTTAAAAAATCTTCTTGTGAAAAACTACTAGTCCAATTTCAACCAAACTTGGCAGGATTGTTCCTTGGATGAAGGGCTTCCAAAGTTGTTCAAAGAATTTCATTCCATGCAGAAATCTGGTTGCCATGGCAACCAAAAGGAATTATAAGAATAAATTTAAAAAATCTTCTTGTAAAGACCCAAAAGGCCTAGAGCTTAGATATTTTGCATAAGACATTGTCTGGTAAACCTCTAACAAGATTGTTCAAATTTTAGCCCTGGGGTCAAAATTGGCCCCGCCCCGGGGGTCATTGATTTTCACTATGTACATATAGTAAAAACTTTAAATACCTTCTTGTAAAAACCCAAAAGGCCTAGAGCTTAGATATTTTGCATAAGGCATCATCTGGTAGACCCTTACCAAGATTGTTCAAATTATAGCCCTTGGGTCAAAATTGGCCCCGCCCCGGGGTCATTGATTTTCGCTATATGTACATATAGTAAAAACTTAAAACACTTTCTTGTAAAGACCCAAAAGGTCTAGAGCTTAGATATTTTGCATAAGGCATTGTCTGGTAGACCTGTACCCAGATTGTTCAAATTATAGCCCTGGGGTCAAAATCGGCCCCGCCCCAGAGGTCATTGGTTTTCCTTATATGTATATAGTAAAAACTTAAAAAAGTTCTTCTAGCAATTGACAAATGCTAGAGGTTAGATATCTTGCATGAAACATTGTGTTGTAAACCCCTAGCAAGATTGTTCATATTATAGCCCTGGGGTCAAAATTGCCCCCGCCCTGGGGGTCATTGATTTCAATATATACATATAGTAAAAAATAGAAAAAAATATTGTTTGAAGGTACAAGGCTTAGAGCTTTAATATTTGTTAAATAATATCATATAAAGGTACTCTACCAAAGTTGTCCAAATTTTGCCTCTTGTGTCAAAATTAGCCCCGCCCCTGGGAGCCATAGGTTTATCTTATATGTATATAGTTAAAACTTAAAAAATCATCTTCTCTAAATTTACAAAGGATAGAGTTAAAATATTTTGCATGAAACATTGTGTAGTGAACCTCTAGCAAGATTGTTCAAATTATAGCCCTGGGGTCAAAATTGGTTCCGCCCTGGGGGTCATTGATTTTCATTATGTACACATAGTGAAAAAAAAAATATATTTTTGTCTGAAGGTTCAAGGCATAGAGCTTTGATATTTGATATATAATATCATCTATAGGTCCTCTTAGTACCAAAGTTGTTCAAATGTCAAAAATTGGCACTGTTTGGGGGCAGTGATTCTCATTATGTACAAATATTAAAAACAGAAAATAAAACAAATGTTTTCTGAATGGGAGAAAGCTATAGCTTAGATATTTGACTTGAAATGTTGTTTGGTGTAGCTTAGATATTTGACTTGAAATGTTGTTTGGTGGACCTGTATCAAGATTGTTATTAAACCCTTGGGTCAAAATTATGCCTTGCCCAAGGAGACAGTGACCTACTTTCTTGTCCTTTGATGTACAGCAAAGAAATTTTGACCATGTGCACAGTTTTAGTTGTAAAATTGAACTTTGACCTAGATTTTGATGATGTGACCTACTTTCTTGTCCTTTGATGCACAGCTATGAAATTTGAACCATGCGGTGGCATAGCATTTTTCTCAAATGCAATCTTGTTTAAATTAGCTCTTATATGTAGTTTAATTTTGCAATTAGGATTGATATGTGTTAATGCTAAAATGACTAAATTGCGGCTTTGAGATATGATTTCAGTTTATTATGTCCATAGATTTAAATGTGTGTTCAGCAAAGCATGAAAATTACACGAAATTGCACGAATTTAGCAATTAAAATATTAGACAAATCTGTCTTATATTTTTACAATACAAGAGCGATCAGTGTCGCCTCAAGATGGCCAATTTCATGTTGGGACAAGTTTTGTGACAGACGGACAGACAAACGGGCAGTGCACAACTAGACTTGGTACTGATCATTCCTGTAAAGTTTTGATAAAATTGCACTAGTAGTTTATGAGGAGTAGTCCGGACAAGCTCTTGTGTATCTGGCAACGCACAGAAAAAAACACCTTTCTATCAAAGGGCCATAACTCGACCAAACATCATTCAACCGGAAAACCCGTGCAATATGTGCAAGGACTTGAGCTACAGATCAATCCTGTAAAGTTTCATTGAAATTGCATTAGTGGTATAAGAGAAGTAGTCCGGAAAAACTTCAAAATAAAAATTATTAAAGGGCCATAACTCTGACAAAAATCATTGAACCGGAAAATGCTGACAATGTGCACAACTAGACTTGGTACTGATCATTCCTGTAAAGTTTGGACGAAATTGCACCAGTAGATTATGAGGAGTAGTCCGGACAAGTTTTGTGACGGACGGACAGACATACAGACGGATAGACAGACAGACGACGGAGAAGTGATCCCTATATGTCGCCACTACTCCGTAGAGGCGAAACAAGTCAATGTTTTCTTTGCTTTCTTTTTTGACACTAAAAGCACCTAAAATCATTTTTCAAAGAGGACTATGCAAAAATGTGTTACTTAAAACTTGTTAAATGGTTTTCTGTTTGTCAAAAGCCTGCCAACCATGACAAGGTCGAAAACCATCTGGCAGGATTTTTTTTTCTTTTTTTTCTCTTTTTTTTTCTTTTTTTTTTATATTTTATTTATCTTTTTTTTTCTTATTTTCTTTCATTTTTTAAATCTTTCATTTTTTTCTTTTTTTTTCTCATTTTTTTTTTCAATTTTTTGCATTTTTGTTATAACTCTTTTCATCTCGTCTTCATTATTTAATTATAAATGTGTGTTCAGCAAACTCTTTTCATCTCGTCTTCATTATTTGATTTTAAACGTGTGTTCAGCAAAGCATTAAAATTACACGAAATTGCACGAATTTCGCAATTAAAATATAAGAAAAAACTCTGTCTTATATTTTTACAATAAAATCAGTGTTTTATTTGCTTTCTCTTTTGACACTAAAAACACCTAAACTCATTTTTCAAAGAAGACTATGCAAAAATGTGTTACTTAAAACTTGTTTAATGGTTTTCTGTTTGTCAAAAGCCTGCCAACCACGACAAGGTTGAAAACCATCTGGCATAATTTTTTTCTGTTTTTTTTTTCTTCTTTTTTTCTGTTTTGTTTTCTTTTATTTTTTCTTCTCTTTTTTATATATTTTTTTCTTTTTTTTTTTTCGTTTTTTTTATCCTTTTTTTCATTTTTTTAAATTCTTTTTTTCTTTCATTTTCTTTTTATTTTGCATTTTTGTTATAATTCTTTTTATCTTTTCTTCATTATATAATTATAAATGTGTGTTCAGCAAAGCATGAAAATTACACGAAATTGCACAAATTTTGACAAACTATGTCTTATATTTTTACAATAAAATTAATGTCTTTTTTGCTTTCTTTTTTGATACTACAAGCACCTAAAATAATTTTTCAAAGACGACTATGCAAAAATGTGTTACTAAATACTTGTTTAATGGTTTTCTATTGGACAAAAGCCTGCCAACGACGACAAATTTGAACACCATCTGGCAGGATTTTTTTCTTTTTTTTTTCTCTCTCTTTTTATATTTTATTTATCTTTTTTTCTTTTTGTTTAATTCTTTTGTTTTTTATTCTTTTTTTCTTTTTTTCTAATTTTTTTCTCTCTTTATTTTGCATCTTTGTTATAACTCGTTTCATCTTTTCTTCATTATATTTTTTTCTTCCTCATTTTTATATAATGATGCTTTAGTTCAAAAACGTCCGGCGGGATTTTTTTGTGTCTGTGTGTTTTTTTTTTTATCTTTTACTTTATTCATTGATTCTATTTCCCTACTTTTTATTTCATGTCAATTTTCTTCTTTATTCCCTTTAATCTTTATTCAATTCTTTATGTCAATAAAATCCGATAGAAAAAATATTTTATTGCAAAACTCGTTTTTATTGCAAAACCGGTTGTAATCAAATTGCAATAAAATCATGTCAACGCAACCAGTTTTGCAATAAAATTATTGCAAAACTCGTTTTTTTTCTTTCACCAAAGAATTGGTAAGTTAAGACCTTACTAAAAGTTCTTGTATGTATATCACCGAAATTTGAGCAAATACAGTTGTTGCTGTAAATGTACATGTCCTGATATTTCATGATGATCATCCTTTCATCATATATATTAAAAGGAAAACGACTAATGAAATTGAGAATGTAAATTAATGTTTGATCATATGCATATACACTCATTATCCTAGAAAATAATTCCTGCATGTCAATCCTTATATACGGAGATAAATTTTATAATGTCTTTTATATAATGTCAATAAAATCCGATAGAAAAAATATTTATTGCAAAACTCGTTTTTATTGCAAAACCGGTTGTAATCAAATTGCAATAAAATCATGTCAACGCAACCAGTTTTGCAAAAAAATTATTGCAAAACTCGTTTTTTTTTTCTTTCATCAAAGAACTGCTAAGTTAAGACCTTACTAAAAGTTCTTGTATGTATATCACCGAAATTTGAGCAAATACAGTTGTTGCTGTAAATGTACATGTCCTGATATTTCATGATGATCATCCTTTAATCATATATATTAAAAGGAAAAAGACTAATGAAATTGAGAATTTAAATTAATGTTTGATCATATGCATATACACTCATTATCCCAGAAAATAATTCCTGGATGTCAATCCACCAATATACATAGATAAATTTTATAATGTCTTTTTTATAATGTCAATAAAATCCGATAGAAAAAATATTTTATTGCAAAACTCGTTTTTATTGCAAAACCGGTTGTAATCAAATTGCAATAAAATCATGTCAACGCAACCACTTTTGCAATGAAATTATTGCAAAACTCGTTTTTTTTTCTTTCACCAAAGAATTGGTAAGTTAAGACCTTACTAAAAGTTCTTGTATGTATATCACCGAAATTTGAGCAAATACAGTTGTTGCTGTAAATGTACATGTCTTGATATTTCATGATGATCATCCTTTCATCATATATATTAAAAAGAAAACGACTAATGAAATTTGAGAATGTAAATTAATGTTTGATCATATGCATATACACTAATTATCCCAGAATTAATTCCTGCATGTCAATCCTAATATACATAGATAAATTTTATAATGTCTTTTGTATAATGTCAATAAAATCCGATAGAAAAAATATTTTATTGCAAAACTCGTTTTTATTACAAAATTACGGAAGCGTCCTGGTGCCAATTCATAATGTTCTATAAAAAAAATAAACTCCTACGTAGGAGATAAAAAAAAGCCTAATTAGGAGTTTGTAACTCCTACGTAGGACTTTTAATCTCCTACGTAGGACTTTGTAAGTCCTACGTAGCACTTTATAACTCCTACGTAGGACTTTATAAGTCCTACGTAGGACTTTGAAACTCCTACGTAGGACTTTATAACTCTTACGTAGGAGATAAAAAGCCTAATTAGGAGTTTATAACTCCTACGTAGGACTTTTAAACTCCTACGTAGGACTTTATAACTCCTACGTAGGACTTTATAAGTTCTACGTAGGACTTTATAACTCCTACGTAGGAGATAAAAAAAGCCTAATTAGGAGTTTGTAACTCTTACTTAGGACTTTTAAACTCCTACGTAGGACTTTGTAAGTCCTACGTAGGAGATAAAAAAGCCTAATTAGGAGTTTATAACTCCTACGTAGGACTTTTAAACTCCTACGTAGGACTTTATAACTCCTACGTAGGAGATAAAAAAGCCTAATTAGGAGTTTGTAACTCCTACGTAGGACTTTGTAACTCCTACGTAGGACTTTATAACTCCTACGTAGGAGATAAAAAAGCCTAATTAGGAGTTTATAACTCCTACGTAGGACTTAATAACTCCTACGTAGGACTTTATAAGTCCTACGTAGGACTTTATAACTCCTACGTAGGACTTTGTAACTCCTACGTAGGACTTTTAAACTCCTACGTAGGACTTTATAACTCCTACGTAGAATACATATCAAAGAACTGAAAGCACAGAGTTCGACGGACATGTATGCTAGAGTTTAACATAAGATAGCATATTATGTAGGAAAATAAATTATATGAGCCGCGCCATGACAAAACCAACATAGTGCCTTTGCGACCAGCATGGATCCAGACCAGCCTGCGCATCCGCGCAGTCTGATCAGGATCCTTGCTGTTTGCTTACAAACCCTATTACAAGTAGAGAAACTGATAGCGAATAGCATGGATCCTGATCAGACTGCGCGGATGCGCAGGCTGGTCTGGATCCATGCTGGTCGCAAACCCACTATGTTGGTTTTGTCATGGCGCGGCTCATATGTGTCAAGTTGTAATTGTGGCAAGCCACTTTAGTAAATACCTTTAGTCTGTAGCCAGAGATGATTTTGTCATTCTCTGCATATATTTAACGATGATTCTGTATTATGTACGTTTGGATATATTTATTATACACATGTACACAAAATGTATGGGTTAAACTTTGTTCAAGGTAGGATATACAATGTAATTCATTACTAAACATATGCATGCATAATGCTCCGCAAACCGTTATCTTCTTAAACTTTATGGAGCAGGAACAAGACACTTCACTACCCCCCCCCCCTCCTGCCCCCTATAAGGATTTAATCATTTGAAACGGCCGAAAATGGATAAATTGCTCGTTTTGTTAAGCTAGTTCGTATTGAAATCGTAATCATTTAAAATTTTGATATATATGCTTGATGTCGAGTAAGTTTTTTCGAATAGCTGTAAAGCAATTTTTCGGGATACATCGCCAATTCTTACAGACATCTCACCCTAAGACACTGTACACTCTAGAAACCTGAGACACTTTATTAAAAG
The DNA here is from genome assembly GCF_026571515.1 of Ruditapes philippinarum. NCBI lineage: Eukaryota > Metazoa > Mollusca > Bivalvia > Venerida > Veneridae > Ruditapes > Ruditapes philippinarum. Next base: position 36,847 of record NW_026858015.1, read on the forward strand.
GTGAAGTGTTGCGGCATGGCCGTGTGACTAGTAGCCTAATGATCGCTAGCCGCACAGGTTCAAACCCCGTTAGGCGCAAGCCGTTGTTTCTTTGAGCAAGAAACTTTACACTCATTGCTAAGTACGTACTGGTTGGTTCCAGGAACGGATTCGAAAGTGTGTCTATAAGCTTATAGCTTCATACACAATCAAGCTTAAATAAATTCTGTATGAACCAAAGGTGAAATGTCCTCAATATTTAAGATTTGAGGGGGGGGGGTAAGTGTCTTGTTCCTTCGCCGATATACCGGTCTGGAATGTTGAGAGTTGCAAAGCATTCTGTATGAATTTCTTATAAAGTCATAAAGTCCTACGTAGGAGTTATAAAGTCCTACGTAGGAGTTAAAAAGTCCTACGTAGGAGTTTAAAAGTCCTACGTAGGAGTTATAAAGTCCTACGTAGGAGTTTAAAAGTCCTACGTAGGAGTTATAAACTCCTAATTAGGCTTTTTTATCTCCTACGTAGGAGTTTTAAAGTCCTACGTAGGAGTTATAAAGTCCTACGTAGGACTTATAAAGTCCTACGCATGAGTTTAAAAGTCCTACGTAGGAGTTATAAAGTCCTACGTAGGAGTTATAAACTCCTAATTAGGCTTTTTTATCTCCTACGTAGGAGTTTTAAAGTCCTACGTAGGAGTTATAAAGTCCTACGTAGGACTTATAAAGTCCAACGCATGAGTTTAAAAGTCCTACGTAGGAGTTATAAAGTCCTACGTAGGAGTTATAAAGTCCTACGTAGGAGTTTAAAAGTCCTACGTAGGAGTTATAAACTCCTAATTAGGCTTTTTTATCTCCTACGTAGGAGTTATAAAGTCCTTCGTAGGATTTAAAAAGTCGTACGTAGGAGTTTAAAAGTCCTACGTAGGAGTTATAAACTCCTAATTAGGCTTTTTTATCTCCTACGTAGGAGTTATAAAGTCATACGTAGGAGTAATAAAGTCCTACGTAGGACTTTGTAAGTCCTACGTAGGAGTTATAAAGTCATTCGTAGGAGTTTAAAAGTCCTACGTAGGAGTTACAAACTCCTAAAAAGGCTTTTTTATCTCCTACATAGGAGTTTATTTTTTTATAGAACATTATGAATTGGCACCAGGATGCTTCCGTACAAAACCGGTTGTAATCAAATTGCAAAAAAATCATGTCAACGCAACCAGTTTTGCAATAAAATTATTGCAAAACTCGTTTTTTTTCTTTCATCAAAGAATTGGTAAGTTAAGACCTTACTAAAAGTTCTTGTATGTATATCACCGAAATTTTAGCAAAAACAGTTACGTTGTTGCTGTAAATGTACATGTCCTGATATTTCATGATGTGTAAATGTACATGTCCTGATATTTCATGATGATCATCCTTTCATCATATATATTAAAAGGAAAACGATTATTGAAATTGAGAATGTAAATAAATGTTTGATCATATGCATATACACTCATTATCCCAGAATTAATTCCTGCATGTCAATCCTAATATACATAGATAAATTTTATAATGTCTTTTGTATAATGTCAATAAAATCCGATAGAAAAAATATTTTATTGCAAAACTCGTTTTTATTGCAAAACCGGTTGTAATCAAATTGCAATAAAATCATGTCAACGCAACCAGTTTTGCAATAAAATTATTGCAAAACTCGTTTTTTTTCTTTCATCAAAGAATTGGTAAGTTAAGACCTTACTAAAAGTTCTTGTATGTATATCACCGAAATTTGAGCAAATACAGTTGTTGCTGTAAATGTACATGTCCTGATATTTCATGATGATCATCCTTTCATCATATATATTAAAAGGAAAAAGACTAATGAAATTGAGAATGTAAATTAATGTTTGATCATATGCATATACACTCATTATCCCAGAAAATAATTCCTGCATGTCAATCCACCAATATACATAGATAAATTTTATAATGTCTTTTTATAATGTCAATAAAATCCGATAGAAAAAATATTTTATTGCAAAACTCGTTTTTATTGCAAAACCGGTTGTAATCAAATTGCAATAAAATCATGTCAACGCAACCAGTTTTGCAATAAAATTATTGCAAAACTCGTTTTTTTTCTTTCACTAAAGAATTGGTAAGTTAAGACCTTACTAAAAGTTCTTGTATGTATATCACCGAAATTTGAGCAAATACAGTTGTTGCTGTAAATGTACATGTCCTGATATTTCATGATGATCATCCTTTCATCATATATATTAAAAGGAAAACGACTAATGAAATTGAGAATGTAAATTAATGTTTGATCATATGCATATACACTCATTATCCCAGAATTAATTCCTGCATGTCAATCCTAATATACATAGATAAATTTTATAATGTCTTTTGTATAATGTCAATAAAATCCGATAGAAAAAATATTTTATTGCAAAACTCGTTTTTATTGCAAAACCGGTTGTAATCAAATTGCAATAAAATCATGTCAACGCAACCAGTTTTGCAATAAAATTATTGCAAAACTCGTTTTTATTGCAAAACTGGTTGTAACATAGCTTCCGTTCAATTACACCATTATATGTTCTCACCATGCACCTCGTACATGTATTTGAATTATGTGCATTTTGAATGACAGACAGTGTCGTACCGACGTATCGATTGTTTCTTTATTTATCTTATTTAGCTTGATATGATAACATTTAGTTCGAATTGTCGCCGGAGAATATATGTCAACGTGATCAAACTGACATTTTACGACATTGGTCTCACGCCCTTATTTCATAATATGCAGACGACATTTTACGACTTCTGATTTTTCGGAATTTTCAATTTTCGATATGTACATTATTTTAAAGTCTTGTACCATACAAACATATAGATATATTATATAATGTAATTGTTTTACTTAATTGCAATGCTTCAACCTATATATCATTAGAGTTTCCATGAAAGTATATAACTGTATAACTTTACGCGAAACCAATGAAGTTCGTGGAAAACTTATTTTTGCCGCGCCCGGTACTTCTATCAGGTATACATGTGTGTGTTTTCTGTCCTAAGATATCATAGTTTGCTTTTATTGTTTACCTTGTACATATAATTTCCTCTTTAGATATATAGATAGATAAATTATAATATCTATTAGTCTTTCTTTAATATAACATTGTCCCTAGTATTCAGTGAAATTTTCATCAGTCACACGACTTAAATACGCTGCGCGCTTTTTAAGAACAGAACTATATGCGTGTTTTCCCGCCCCGGTTTTCCTCCCTAAGATTTCATAAATTGCTTTCGTTGTCTACCTTGTATATACAATTACCGTTATTCTGATCTAAATTATCCCGATATATCTTAATAAATATCTATATATTTGAAAATTCAACCACCCTTTCATTCCGATTTAAGCTTTTTTTTCACGAAAAATACATGTATTTATACGTTACAATTCCAGCACACTCTTGAATATGTTATAATATTTTATTTTTTTTTCTTAAATGCAAGATGTTCACCTATCATACAGTGAAATTTCCATCCAGATATTTTAATAAATAAGTTCTTAAGCGATTAATGAAGTTCGTGAAAAACTCTTTAGTTAGGTGCGCGCAGTATTTATAGCGGTATAATACACGTGTTTTCCGTACCTAAGGTATCATTGTCTACCTTGTATATGTAATTAACTATATTCCGGTCTAAATTATCCTTATATATCTTAATAAATATCGATATGTTTAAATATTCATTGGAAGTGAAAGTCCATCTTTTATCTGATTTAAGCTTTTTCCCGAAAAATACATGTACTTAGATATATCATAATATTTATTGTTCCCTACCATACAGTGGAATTTTCATCCAAATATCTTAATAAAATTGTTCTTGAGCGATAAATGAAATTTGTGAAAAATTACACTTAAGCTTGCTGCGCGCGGTAGTTATAGCGGTACCGTACACATTTTTTTCTCCCCTATTGTATTATTTTTTCTTTAATGCAACGTTGTTCCCTTTCAGACAATGAAAGTTTCATAAAAATATTTTAACAAACGGATTTTTATGGAATTTATGAAACTCGTGAAAACTTTAAAATGAGGCGCTCGTGCTCTCACTCATTGTTTACCCGAATTCTTATCGACATTATTTTGACGGGAACAGTTTTCTTTTATCGATATGTTTTTCACGAAAAATACATGTATTTATACGTTACAATTCCAGCACACCCTTAAATATATTATAATATTTTTTTTTATTTTTCGTATGGTGATTATGTAATAATAATAATAATAATAATAATAATCTTTTATTATAGTGACATGTGTTTTCGTACATGAAAATTACATATATACAATGTAAATAAAGAGCACCCGGCCTTATAGGCCTATAGGTCACCTTAACAACAGTGTAAAATGCACGTGAATATATACAAATGGACAATTGAAATAATAAGAGTCTGTGTAACATAATTACATATAACAGCTGTTTAGAGGCAAAATTAACGTTTAAACATAAATAACAAATGACTACTTTAAACATTAGGAATAATGGTTCTGTATTAAACTTAATTTGTATAGAGTCAGTATAAACGCTTAATATCATAAGAGTTGTCGTGATACCGTAACATTTAGTTGAAATTTGTCATAGCTGTTTCTCAAATTACAATATATCCGTATTATAAATTAAATAAAAGTTAATACAAATGACCTTTTCAAGAAAAATGTGGGTAATAATCGATAATGTTACATGAGGTTCATATATATGTACAACTTTACACAGACAAAATAAAGGATGAAAATCTAAGGTATTTACTGATGAAAATCACCGCATACTAGTATATAACATACTACTTCTGATATAATAAGCATTAACAATAAATTTTGCACATTTTCTAGGGTGAGTTTGAACCAAGAAAAAAAGTTTGTCTTTGTTTGATTATGTTTGTTTACCGATACCTAGGTGCCCGTGCTTCAAAGTCGTCTGATATAGGTGTCCAACGTAGCATATTGGCTATACAGCGCGTTCCATAGTTTATTTAGTGTATGGTTTCGCCGACCAATTTATTGTTGTCATTTGGACAAAAAATGTAATATCCTATTCACGGACTAATTAACAGTCTGTCAGGAGCTCAGGTTTTTCGTAAATCAAAATTTAATATTATAAACGGATTTCATACACAAATACACAGGCAAAGTGACACTGATATAATAAAATAATAATGTTGATTAATGAAAATAAACTTCAAAATACTATATGTTTGCAAAACCAAAAATAACTATCGGAAGTATCGCGTGGTAAATATTATCTAAACACCTTCATTTAAAAATAAAATGATGTCACATTTTCATAAACATTTGTTATTCGTAATAGTGAATTACGAGATCATTAAAATTTCGATGCATGGAAAGTATTTTTTATTCATTTATGTAATTGAATAAACATGTTGAATATTTACTTATATTATATAACATTATACACACTTACAAAAAATATGTAATATTACATGTATATTAAAATCAATTATACAAACTTACTAAAAAAACTTCACTTTTATTTAGATGGCCTTTTATAAACGGTTGTTTGCGATATAACCATCGCCTAGCGACTCAGGCTATATTTCCAAACAACCATTTATATAGGGCCATATTACCTATCTAATTTTTTTATAACTAATAATCTAATCAAGCATTGTTGTAACCTTTTCATTTGCATTGTTATCTGCTATATATATATATTGATGCTACTTCACGGATGAATTATTGGCATAATTAATAAGTATTGATAATGTTACATAATAAATAATGAAATTGACTGCGGAACATATATGGTTCTCAAGAGTGTACGGAATTTCAAACGATATACGGGTAAAAATATGGGTTACAGGTTCGGATCCATCGGGATGGAGCTTAAAGGACTGAAGCCCCCAAGACAGCCTGACCTAAATAGAAAAATTCTATCAAAGACGGCGTATTGGCAAAAACTGGCTTAAGATAAATGTACGTCACTTAGTCCATGTATATTTGAGCCTGGACCCCTGCTGAGTTTCCAGTCAGTAAAAACACTGTATGTCTTTAGGCATTTTTTCAACAAAATGTTTTTGACTCAGGTCATGCAGACGCTTTCATAGATAACTCTTGGTCAGTGAAGAGGCATAGTAAGCGTCTACATGATACTGAGTAGATAAGCTTCAGAACTCTTAAAGTAGATCGAAATATATGTGCAAGTAAAATTAGTAATAGCCCCCTCGAATGTGTGAGTTTTATTTATGTATTTGAATTTTCTGCCAGTCTGCCAAGTCATTCCATGTATGCTTTGTTTTATTGTTTAACGACAATGAGCAAGACGAATAAAATATATATGTGTTATATCATTTTCAAAATTATTCAGCAGTGAATTTTAATTCAATTGTGATATCGTGGCTGATATTAGATAAAGAATATTATTCACATGCTGTAAAGTTTTTAACCTGGAGAATAAACATTAAAAGGTTAGATTATTTAATAAGACACCGTACAGAAAAAAACAGATCAAACTAATAAACATGTTAAAGTATGTATAATAAAACGCACACTAAAATTTAAGTTGAAGAGCCCCACGGTGCTATCGGCCCTTATCCGGTGTGGCACATCATAAGGTTGTTACGCAATATTACGTTGTGAAAAGAGTCTTTTATAAGTGCGCTTAGATATCATAGCAATGAAATATATTGTTGCCGATAACATGCAGTGATGAGATTTGATATATATTGAATACATATCTATTGATTTAAAGGTCACGAAAGATAGGAGGAAAATGCGAAAACATTGTCGATAAGATAATTGTCGAGAAAACGATTAATATCAACTAATGTATAAAGATAAACTTTATCTATTACCTACAGCGCTTAAGTATTTCTCAATAACGTTTGTGTTGAAATACTGGAATTCTAATCAAGAAAATCCTGTAAATATAATTTGGAATTTACCCGTATCGCCCAATTTATAAAAAGAGTGGGGCAGTTTTGTTATATCTCGGCAGATTTATATCTTATCAAATCAGTCACAATTAGTATAATCAAAGCACAGAATGCGCTGAATTTGTTTGGGTCTCAGAATGTCAGAAAGGTGCAGCTTGTGAGATTATAAAACAATTTGTTTTTGTATAGTGCCACCAATGCTTTCCAGCGTTTTAATTGTAGTAAATTGGCTATAAGACTAATTGCAGCACTGATATTCAATTCAATGTTTATTTGACTTAAACAATTTGAAAAAAAAGAGTTGCCTTAACTGGGATTTGAACTCAAGACCTCTCGCTTCCTAAGCGAGCGCGCAAACCCCTCGGCCACGTTGATATTATATGTTCACGGCCTGAAGAAAACCATACTATTCTAAGTTAGGGTTTGTATCTGCTGGGCCGGTGGGGGCTGCGTTCATTGATTTTGTGTAACGACGCTAACTGTTTGTTTAACACTTTGTGTAAATAATCATGGCGCTTACTAGGGATACGGACAAAAGCCCCCCCCCCCGGACGAAAGCCCCCCCCCCCCCCCCGTCTAAAAATGACAAGGTGGACAAAGCCCCCCATGAAGTTTACACATAGGACAAAAGCCCCCCCCCCATAAAAAAGTAAAGGTAGGACAAAAGCCCCCCCCCCCACATTTTCAATCAAATTTACATATAGTGTATTAAAGTTGTGTTTTTATGTGTTTAAAAGATATGTATGGACATCACATGTAGGTGACATAGTACTAAGGATATTAATTTCATCCTTTTACAAAAGTGATTAAACATTACTATTCTGACCCTTGTTGTGTATATGAAAAGCTATGAATTCAGTATCGGATGCATGCATTATTTCATCTGTTATCATATACTTTGTTATCACTTCAGTATATACATTATAAATAAACATCAAAACAAATTCTTTTCATTCTTATTTAAAAGTTTGTGTGAAATTTGATGAATTTGAGCACCTGTGCATGTGAAAAAAGATGGGGGGCTTTTGTCCTACCTGTATTTTTGATGGGGGGGGGCTTTGTCCTATGTGTAAATTTCAAGGGGGGGGGGCTTTTGTCCACCTTGTCATTTTTAGACGGAGGGGGGGGGGGCTTTCGTCCGGGGGGGGCTTTTGTCCTACACTCCGCTTACTATAAGCATGTATATATCTATAAAGAATAAAACAATTTAATATAAAATAAAACAATATGCCCGTGTCCCTACTATATGGTTTAATTTTGTTTTGATAAAAATATCTTAATGAATGCAGCAAAACCGACTTTATTTGTATTGTCTTAGATATACATGTACTTGTATTTATTATGACTGACAACCGGCCTGAGGTGTCAAAAATCTATATTTAAGTTTATATTCGTCTCTACACTGTAGTGATATATCTTAGTGACTAACGTCCAGTGTAAGAACTGAACATTTCATTACCGCGCACTTTTCACCTAGGAAGACATGTATTATGTTCACTCTAACGAATAAAGTCACAGATATATCTATGAATACATTTATTTATCGTAAAGTATACATGTGTCCCTACAATACTATCTATGTTTTCATATAGATAATCTAGCAAATAGGGCTACTCTTAACAATTAAACATTATAAAAACACCAATTTTATTTGTTTTTTGTCCGAATTTTCTAAAGCATACATTATAAACAGGAAAGGCACCTAAAATGCATTTGTATCCTGAAGTATACATTCATCCCTACAGTAAAGTGAATATTTCATAGAAATACTCTAAATTATAAATAACGTTTTGTATGATAATTGAAGGACATGATAAAAAAATACTGTTTTTATTCGCATCGCGCATTTTGATCTATACATCATGTTTGTGTAGAAACGATTATGGGCAAACGGACAGATATATCTTTGAATATAAGATATACATATTTTCCTACAATATCGGCTATATTTGAAAGCGATATCGTTATGCCTTTTAATGAATGAAAGTAATAATATCTCACCTTCTCCATTTCATGTCGGTAGTTAGCAGACGACTTTTTTAGCAATACTATAGTATAGTTTAATTACTACTACCTTGCGTTATTTGAGCCGCGTCACGACAAAACCAACATAATGGGTTTGCGACCAGCATGGATCCAGACCAGCCTGCGCATACGCGCAGTCTGATCAGGATCCATGTTGTTCGCTTACAAACTCTATAACAAGTAGAGAAACTGATAGCGAACAGCATGGATCCTGATCAGTCTGCGCGGATGCGCAGGCTGGTCTGGATCCATGCTGGTCGCAAACCCATTATGTTGGTTTTGTCGTGACGCGGCTCAAATTACGCAAGGTACCCTGAATTCTTAGTTCTGTCAGATGGTTTTATCGTCCATTTAAATACTATTGTACGAGATAAGGTTACAGAAATGGCGTATAGTAAATAAATGACCATGCATAGTTACTCCCCTTTGATAAATGATCGTCATTTACACTTCACTTTTTTGGAGGGGTGGGGGTGTTATGAATAAATATATAAATATCAGGTCAAAGGTTTTTACATTTATAAATTTAGCTACATTTATTTTAAGTTTTGGTAAATTAAAATGAAATGTAAACATTTGTCGATAAGCACAAACATTTATAATAGCTTTTTTATTAAAATGTTCGATTTACGTTCATTATCGGTATTATAGTTCAGTAGACGCTCATTATTTGAAATGGAACGGTTTCATATAGTTTTAAGACGCTTTTTAAAAGATAAAGTATAGAATAGTGACATAACCTGTTATGGAATTGTCTATGCACATAAATACCCGTGTTTTATTGTAGAAGGCGTCGAGTTTTTGGGTTTCGGGGAGAACAAATAAATATATGATTTTTGTAACTTTGATGTTAGAACTTACTAAGAGCTCCCTTCCCGTGGAGAGGGAATAGGTAAGCAGTTGTCTGCATAGGCCTGAAATAATGCTCGGAATGCACCAGAAAAGATGGAAAGCCGCCATGTAACATTTACTTGGTTTGTGCGGCGTAAAACCAAACAAACAAACACACCTCCCCAAAATCTCACAATTTATATACAATTAGAAAATTACAGCAAATTGACAAGTATTTTTGATCATAATGCAAGTCAAAAAAGTGTATGGTCCTTTGAGAACTTTGTACGGAATTCGATGATAAAAGTTTAGTGATTCGATAGAAAATGGTACCGTAAGCACTACAAATCTGATCAAAATGCCGGAAGCAAATGGAATCCATACGCCTGAAAATAGTAAATTATTGAGTCTGTTTACGTACGGTACTGGAAAGTGCAAGTTACTGCCCGCCCCCTAGGAACGGCTTAAAGGTCTGAGGTAAAGAATTGCCATGTTTTGTATGTTTTAAATAGATTTTACGTACGTAGATTACAATGACACAAACAACAAAAAAGTGTTTAAAGAAGTCCTTTGATGAAATAAAAAATGGAAAGTCGGGTTTTCCGTAACGCGATTTGTAATTTCAAACACACGCCGTTTTTTTACACAAATAGCCATTCAATTATTCAACTGGTTTGTAAAAAAGAAAGAAAGAGATCAATAAAACAGACAAAAAACATCCTAAACGCTCAAATTTATGTTACATACTAAGCGATGTACGGCGTACATGTATATATAATTTGTTAAAGTACATTATTATATATGAACTATTCATTGTCAAATGACCAACATCCTCAGTTTCTTCTTTCTTTATTTTTTATCATTCTAACAGTGATTTTTTCTTTTCTTTTATTTTTTTGTGTGTGTTTGTGTGTGTCTCTTATATAGCATGTATAGTTTTGCTGTTATGAAAAAGCCCCATCATGTATAGTAAATTAGTACTTTGTATGGAGGTTATAATACTACTTTATTTATTTTATAACTTTTATGACAAATTAGATCACATTTATAGCTACTTTCTCATAGTAATAAATATCTTACATTCTGTTCAAGCAATATTTAAATGTTGTAAAATTCAAGATTGCACTTTCTTAAGAATTAAAAAAAAATGTTTCTAAGGCAAAATATGCGTATAATTAAATAATATATAATAGATATGTTGATATTGTTTAAGTCAAAGTCAAAGTCAAAATATCTTTATTTTTCATCAGTTCACAAAAAGTGACAACATGATACATTCCAAAAAATTATGAAACAATTAAATTCGGGTAAAAAATAGGACAAAGTAGGCTAGCAAAGATCGCATTTTAAAAAAGTAGGGAACCCTTTTTAAAAAAAAAAGGAAAAAAATTGATTTAAAGGTTTTTTTTTGTCTATAATTTTAGGGTAACCCGAAAATGTGAGAAAAATTAAATTTGATTAAATATGGAAAAAAATAGATTTTAAAAATAAAAAAATAAAAAAACTTTGGCGGAGAAAAATTTATTTAAACGAAAGTTAAGTCACCAAAAAATTTTATTATTCAAATTTGGGTTTGGGTATGTTTGTTTTTTGCTAAAGTGAGGGAATGCTCCTATTTTAAAATTTTCATAATCGCGTGTAAATTTGACCCAACCGCTGGGCAAAACCTCATAAAAACAAATAGCCGCGGGCCAAACGAAAAAAACCCACACAATGGGCCCGCGACCAGCAAAGGACCCCGACCAGCCCGGCCACCCGCCAAATCCCCCTCAGGGTCCACGCTGCTCGCTAACAGTTTTTCTACTTGTAATAGGGTTTGTAAGCGCAGGCCGGTCCGGATCCATGCCGGCCGCAAACCCACCACGTTGGCCCCCTCGCGACACGGCTAAAATGATCTATATTAAGTAGCGCGGAATCGGAATCTTTCGCTTGAGTAATTTTAATTGTAAAACGTCGTAAAACGGTATGTTTACATAAGGCGAGACGGAATTTTTTCTATCTTTTTTTTTTTTTTTTTTTGAAATTAAGTTTCAAAAGCTGTAATTGTAGTCTGATCTAAATTTGTATAAATGCCTCGTTAAACATTTTGACCTGCCAGTCATTTATGTTGCAATCTAATCAAGTTATTATCCAAAAGATAATTCCTTTGTTTACATTGGTGATTAGAACTGCACTGACCACACCCGCCAAAATTTAATGTACAGGTGACTGTCATTAAGGTAATCATTCAATCGAAATCATAATATTTAAGTTCTATTCTAATTCAATATCAGACTAATTGGACTAATTGGACATTGGTAACAATAATAATTAATTAATTATTAATTAATAAATGAATAAATAAATAAAAAATTTAGTCAATTGATAAATAACAAAATTAGGTAGTGATTTTCCTACGTCATCAATTAAATGGCGGCAGATATTGTCGATTATTTATTTATTTATTTATTTATTTATTTATTTATTTATTTATTTATTTATTTATTTATTTATTTATTTATTTATTTATCAATAAGTTAGTTAATGAATGAATGAATGAATGAATGAATGAATGAATGAATGAATGAATGAATGAATGAATGAATGAATGAATGAATGAATGAATGAATGAATGAATGAATGAGATAATATATAAAAAATAAATAATAAATAAATAAGTAATCGGTAGTTTCTGCCGCCATATTAATTGATGACATAGGAAAATCACTACCTTATTTTGTTAACCTTCATGTCAGTTTACTTATGTGTATTTCTTTTCCTCGCTAATACATTAAAATATATGCTGTTTTGTTTCTTTTGGCGTGTTGTACAAGTTAAATTTATGTAAAAAATGATTTGTTATTTAAGTGCTCTAAATGAACGTGCCTACACGATTTTCAAATACGCCGCTTTTTACACAAATAGCCATTCAATTATTACAAAGAAAGAAAGAGATCAATGAAACAGACGAGAAATCGTCCTAAACACTCTAATTTCTGTTACAAACGGCGTACATGTATAAATTATTATAACTTACATTATTATATATGAACTATTTATTTTCAAATGATCAACATCCTCATTTTCTTTATTTTTTATCATTCTTTTAAACCGTGTTTTTTTTTCTACTTTTTTTCTCTGTGTGTGTGTGTGTCTTTTATATAATAATGCTGTTATGAAAAAGCCCCATCATGAAGGGAAATAAAACTTAATTGATCTCTGTGAACAAAAGGATGTAATACGTAATTTATGACCTTCGATGGTTATGTTTTTCACACGTTCAAGTGGTGTCAACATTCTTTTAGGGGGGCAATCAGACCTGACAGTCATTTATGTTGCTATCCAATCAAGTTATTATCCGAAAGATAATTCCTTTGTTTCATTGGTTATTAGAACTGCAATGACCACACCCCGCCCAAATTTAATGTACAGGTGACTGTCATACTGTTTATGAAACTTACGGTAATCATCCAATCGAAATCATAATATTTCAGATCTATTCTAAATCAATATCAGACTAATTGGACATTGGTTACTTTAATGAATGAATTAAATTATTAATTTATAAATTAATTAATAACTTTATCTATTTAATCAATTTATTAACTTATTGGTTTATTTATTTATTTATTAATTGATTTATAAAATTTAATTAATTTATAAGTTAATTAATTTATTAGATTATCAATTTATTGATTTATCAATATATTAATTCAAATGTTTATTTTCTATCTATTTATATATTTATAATTAATTGAATAAATGAATGAATGAATGAATAAACTAATTGATAAATAAATAAATAAATAAGTAAATAAATAAATAAATAAATAAATAAATAAATAAATAAATAAATTAATAAATTAATAAATAAATAAATAAATAATACGGTAATTTCTTTTGCCATTCTAATTGATGACGTGGGATATTACTTTGTTAACCTTCATGTCAGTTATACTTATGTGTATTTCTTTTCCTCGCTAATACATCAAAATATATGCTGTTTTGTTTCATTTGACGTGTTGTACAAGTTATATTTATGTAAATAAAAACAAAAATGCTTTTGTTATTTAAGTGCTCTAAATGAACGTGCCTACACGATTTTCAAATACGTCGTTTTTGGCAAAAATAGCCATTCATTTATTCAACTGGATTGTAAACAAAGAAAGAAAGAGATCAATGAAGCAGACGAAAAAACATTCGAAACGCTCTAATTTCTGTTACAAACTATGCAATTTACGGCATACATGTATATATAACTTGTTAACTTACATTATTATATATGAACTATTCATTTTCAAATGATCAACATCCATTTTTTCTTCTTTTTTTAATTTTTTATTATTCTTTTCAACTGTGTTTTATTTCCTTTTTTTTCTTTTGTGTTTGTGTGTGTCTCTTATAATTATGCTGTTAAGAAAAAGCCCCATCATGAAGGGTAATAAAAGATAATTGATCTCATTGCTAATTAGAACTGCACTGACCACACACCGCCCCAATTTAATGTACAGGTGACTGTCATGCAATTAATTAATTTATTTATTTAATCAATTTATTTAAAAAATATTTATTTATTAATTCATCAATTTATCAATGTATTAATTTATTTATTGAATTCTTTATTTAATTATTTATTTATATATTTATAATTAATTGATTGATTGATTGAATGAATGAATGAATGAATGAATTTATTTTTTTAGAATTTATTAATTAAATTGACTGTCATACTGTTTAAACAATTTTTTTAAATATTTCTACAATGTATAATAATACTTATTTATTTAAGTCTCATTCATGCACATACACAAATAAAATTCATAAGAACAGAACAGAACATAATTTTATTTAGGATTTGTACATAGTACATCATCACTGCAATATAAATACACACATTGTAAATATGTCACGTTTCTATTTTATATATTAACAAACAATAAAGGATTTAATATATAATATTGAATTCCATGTAAAGTTGGAGAATGAACAATTCTGGATTAAAAATTAAGAGGTTATTATCATCACTTGTAATATAATTTCCTAAGCAGAGTATAAACATATTTAATACAACAAATCAATTGAAATTTGAGTATAAATTTGTAACAAATATAGAATTTAAGTGTTAGTACTAACAAAAGTGTTCCTGATTTTAATCGATTCTCTCAGATATTAGCTAGATTCATTAGTATAATTTTATTATTAGAAGAAATCAGCTCAATAAATACACATAGATGGTCTTTTGTAATAATATTGTTTCACATATTTTTTCCTTATGTCTACATAGCATGGGCATATCAAAACAAATGGGTATTCATCTTTCCAAATCCATAGTATTACAAAAATAAACAACATCTTTCACTCCTTGGGAATTCTATTTTGCCCATATCTTACCCGTTTGTACCCTTAGTGTATGTGCAGACATTCTAATTCTTGTGATGTAAAATCTAAGATTCTTAGGCAATATGTTAAGGTAAGTTTCGTATGAAAATAATTCTTTACAAATTTTATATTACAGTTCTAAAACAGAATTATTTTCTAAAGATGAATGCCATGTTTGTATATAATTATCAATAATTCTTTGTTTAAATAATTTGGAAATGATTTACTATCTACAGTATATTTTCAAAAAAGTATTCGGATAAACCAGACATATTTAGGCATTTCTTTGACATTTGACACCCAGTTCTTTTTACCTTTGTAACAATCAGATAAACTTAATTCAATATATTTTCCGTAAAATTATGTTGTCAGTATTTATCAAATTTGCACACCAAAATTTAATTATTCTTACATATCTATTTATATACAATGGATAGCGGCCGAGTTCGCCGTATATACTGACATTGCTTGTATTAAGCTCTAACATTTAAAAATTCTTTTTGCAAAATTTCAAGTGAATACGCTCAATATCTTTTGATTTGCTATAACCCCATACTTCTGATGCATATGATATGATCGAGCCTACAAAAGAATCAAATAATTGACATAATAATTTGGGTTTTAAATCCATGTCTTTACAATTTATCAATAATGTGTTCATTGCTTTTAAAGCTTTACCGGTTAAATGTTCATTGTTAAGAGAAAAATTGCCTGTATAGCTGAACACTGTACCTAGGTAGTTAAAGTGATCTACTACTTCTATTGGCTGACCGTTATAAGCAAACATAAAACACAGAAAAGTACATGACCGTTCAATCATTGAATTATAAGAGACTAGTAAAACATTTATAATAACACGAAACTATCATACTTATCATAAAATTACATCCTACTATAAATAATAACTAACTACACAGAACAAATACTATAAATTAATGGAAAGAAATATACATTTATATATTTATATGATTAAAAAAAACAGTCGCATAAACTTAAGGTAATAATCCAAGCGAAATCATAATATTTCAGACATATTTTAATTAATTATTAGACTAATTGGACATTTGTAACATTAATTCATAAACCAATTAATTAATTTATCTATTTAATCAATTTATTAAAAAAAAAATATTTATTTATTAATTCACCAATTTATCAATCTATTAATTCATTAATTAATTAATTAATTTATTGACTTCTTTATTTAATTAATTAAATAAGTGTATTAATTTATTAGTTTATTAATATATTGATTTATCAAAATGTTAATCTAATTATTTTTTTTCTATTTATTTATATATTTATAATTAATTGAATGAATGAATGAATGAATTTATTTATTTATTTAGAATTAATTAATTAACTAATAAATAAATTAATAATTATTTAATTGAGTAAATAAATAACTAATTGGACCGGACCTATTTCATTTTAAAAAGGTCGGAACCGAATATTAACATGTAGAAACACTTTTACTGTTTAACTTTCGATCCAATAAGTAAAACAAAACAAAAAGACATAGATGAATTCTCCCATAATGTTATTCTCCCATCACGCTCTAATGGGGTATTTCTCCAAGTTAGCCATCATGGGAGATTTCTCCCATTTTAATTTTGGGAGGTTTCCGCACCATTTTAATTTTGGGAGATTTCTCCCATTTACTAAATGGGTTAGTTCAGCCAATGGGAGAATTGCAAAATTCTTTAAATATATTCCTCGAATACTTATAAGTTTATTATATGTATTTATATATTCAACATATGTAAAAATATTTAGAAAAAAAAAATTTTTTCTCCCACGGTTTTATTCTCCCACTTTAAGAAATGGGGTTTCAACCCCACTAAAGTCCCAGTGGGATACGTCAAAAACCCGTGGGAGAATTTGAAAAACCCCACGGGAGGTCACCTTTGAACGCTCACACAGCGTTTAATTATTGCGCGATCTTTGTGTAATCGGTCAATAATCGTCTTTTTTATCCAAATTACTGTTTGATTTAACTTTTTGTATTGAAACTATGTTAAAAAAGGGTAGTTGAGTTTCGAAAATTCCGGAATTTTGCAAATTATTCCGGAGGCTGTTTAAACCTTTTTATCTTTAATCTTATTCGAGATTTCAATTTTAATTCTCTGTTTATTTCCCCTTTTTAAATATTTCCCAACAAAAATTAATTTAGCAATAAGTAAAGTCATTTTAAAAAATATTTCGCAAAACCTACTGAAAAAACCCTTTAAAAAAAAACAGCTGAGGGGCCCAAATTTGATTTTAAGATTTTTTTATTTTTTTCCTTTAAATTTAAAAGGGTTCCCCCTTTAAAAATGTTTAATTTTTACCCCAACACTTTGGGGTTTTAAATACTGTTTTTGGGAAAAGTTATAATTTATTTTTCAAAATACCTTCTTGCATTCTTATTTATTAAAGTTACTTTGGGGAACATTTTCATATTTTATATCAAATTTTGTCCCTTTGTTATGAAACAATTTATTTGTATCGTTTGCTCTTATAAAATGGGGTAATTTCTTTTTCATGAAATTTGTATGGGAAAAAAAATTTCCCCCACTTGGACTTTCAAAAAATTAGGAAATACTTGCGCAAAAAAATTTTTTAAAGTGTTTACTTTAAAGAACAGAAAAAATGCCCAAATGACAAAACTGGTTTTGTCTTTACTTAAAACCAAATTTTAAATTGAATTTTCCGGGGCTGGGAAAAAAAATTTTACAAAATTTTAAAATTTAGAAAATTTTTTACAGAGTCCCACAACATTTTAAAAAAAAAATTTTTAAAACACCCCAAAAATTTCTTTTAATTTTTGCCCAAAAGGGGTTTAAAGCCCCTATCATTATTATAAATTTAAAATAAGATCACATTTTTTGCGAAAGCTTACCTTTTTTGAAACTTTGTAAGAAATGATAATTTAAAGTTTTTTTATTTTAAGGTTTAATTTGGAAAAACGAAATTTTTTTTAAAGTTCACTGTTTTTTTTGTAAATCGAACTAGTAAGGGCCCGAAAGGTTCCTGGTTGGGTCAGACCCTTTGTGGGCCTGGGGTTGGGGATCTTTATTTAAAGCGATCTTGTTTTCTATTTTTTGTGGGCAGAAATTTCCGTTTTGAGAAAGCCTTTTTTCCGTTTACAGTTGCCACTTTTTTTATACTTTGTAAGAAATTATTTTCGTATAAATGGAGTACATTAAATTTTTTGCATTGAACCCTTTTCTGGGACAGTTACGGGTATTCAGCAATTTAAGATTTGTGTAATAAATTTGTAGAGGAAAACTTTTTTTGTTAAAACCCAAACCAAATGTTTAAAAACAATAATTTAAATTCCTTTTTTTGCATCAATTTTCCCTCGGCCCGAAAAAAAAATAATTTTTTTCACCATTTTTGTGAAAAAATTACCCTTTCCCCAAGCCCCCTTTTGTGAAATTATCTTCGGGTTTTTGGCCAGGTTTTTCTTTTGTGCTTTTTTTTTCCCCCTCTTTATGGGTGCAAATTAAAACCCCACACACCAAAAAAAAAACGGTTTTTTTACTTATATTAAACTGGGAAAAAGGGAAAAAATATTAGAAAAATCTTTCCCATATTTAAAACCCAACGAAAAAACGCCATACGAAGTATGCAAATTTTTTAAACATCAAATTTAAAATTTAAAATGGATTAAAGTTGAAGAATAGGACACCGGTTTAACACAAAACAATCCAGTCTAAAAAGGGTTTAAATTTTAAATTTTTGAAACATTTATTAAAAAATTTTTAAATAATTGGGGAATTTTTTTTTTTCTATTTTTTATTTTTTAAAGGAAATTTTTTACGTTTGCGACAGTTTAAGCATAAAAGGGAACCTATTGCGAAAAACACAGCGAAAAAAATCCCCGCCCCTTGACAAAAATAGCTCGTTAATGATCTCCCCTTATTTTGTTCTTTCGTATCGAAATAATATCGGTCTCGCGGTGTTTACCGGTTTGCTTAACACCGTTTTTTATTGGCTTTCAATAATTTCCTATTGAACATGGAAGCTGACTTTTTAAATTTTTTCGACAGATTATCATCTGAAATCGCTTAAAGATACTGTGACTTAACTTCCCAGTGCCTATTGATGTTCTACCCTGCTTCGTTTAAAATTTCTTTTTATTTAATTACGAGTCCCTTCGGTACCAATATGTTTTTAACTGAAGGGAAATTTGTTTTTTCCAAAGCAAACCCTTTATTTAAAATCAGGACTGAAAAAACTGAAATTATACAAATAAATTATATGTCTTTTTCAATGTTAATATATTGAAAATTAAAAGGTGTAATATGGTTTTACTCCTTATTTTGCAATGAGTTATTCAAGGGTAGAACCATGGTATGAATACTAAGGAAACTGTAAATTTTGGCAAATAGGACAGTTATTTGTCTTAAAAGTCACCTGTATGGAAACATTTAAATAAATTTAACCGTGCGGTTTAATGAGTTATGGATTCTCTTCGTAAATTTCTGAACTAAACATTGCTTTTAGAAGGGCATTTTTCAGACATGAGAAAACTCTAAATAATCTATAATATCATCATCATAAAAAATGTTTTTAACTTGTCATTATTATAAACAAAGTAATAACCATTTCAGGGAACAAATTACACTGGAGCAAATGATTGTTTTGAACAAAATGTTTTTCATATTATAAAGTTTACCCCTAATCCCCATCTCACTTTTAAACACTTTATTTGACCATTTCACTTATATTAGAAAAGCCTTATTCCCAAAATATCCTAAAATATACCTTAATTGAGGGACTGTTTTCACAAAGTTCTTGGCCCCTTAATTTTTTTTAACAGCATATTGGTTACCAGCGAAATATAAAATAGTTTTACCGGTAGTTTTTATTTTTAAAATTATTAAACTTTGAAAATAAATTGGTATATTTTTTCTATTCAAATTTGGCATTATTTAGCAAAAAATACCTTTCAATAATTATAAAAAATCAACACTTTTTGTCCCTTCCCAAAAGGAGCGGAGTGATACATTAATAATTGTTGAAAAGAAAAAAAAAAAGAAAAAAAAGTTCTCTTCTGGGGTTTTACCCTGGCCCCCTCAATTTTCAATGTTAACATAGTTGACAAGTTAGTCTAGCTATTTGAATTACTCCCTTCAAAAGGAGGTAATGCATAATCTTGGTCTACGCTTTAAATTAAGAACTTTTTTTCCTTTGCAATAAATTTTTTTCAATGTCCCAATTAACACTGCTTTTTCTTTGATTGTTTATTTTCAGGAAATAAGTGTGGTTGGGAACGATTTTCGTTAAAATTAAAATCTTTTTCGATAGGCTCTTTTATAACGTTAATTGAAAAAAATTTATTCCTATTTTCGCCTGTAACAATCTATTTTTTTCCATTTACTTTTAGTTTATAACAAACCTTTACTTTGTAAATAAATTTACCTTTGTAGTTTTGTATTTCCCAAGAATTAATTTAAAAAGTGGAAGAGAATTTCTGAAGAATTTCAACGGCCAGGCTTGATTTTTCTATTTAATGATTTTAATTAAAAGTACCAACGGAAATTTTATGTCTTCGTATTTGGTAATGTTCTTACATAACATTTCTTCCTGGTTAATGAATAGTATTCCTTTTATTCCATTTTCACGTAGTTTGAAGCGCGCCATCCAATTACCGATATTTATTCAATTGTATGAAACAATTGTATTTTTTTAAACTTTACGTCTAAATTATTTCACTCACAATGGATAGTGACTTTTTTGTCGGTACCCAAATCTCTGGTTTTTCTGAGATGTTTCCTTGAATATACGCTTCAGATAATGTTTTCAAAGGATATTGTTAATCAAAATTACAAAATCCGATATCGCTGAAGTTTGTCGTTTTTTGTTTGTTTTTTGTTCTTTGTTTGGGGAAATTACATCGTAAAAATTACTACACGGGTATTTAAACAGGCTCAGAACCCTTGTTATTTTACAAATATGGCCAGGTGTCATTAGATCCTTCGTTAAACGGATCCAAATGATGATCTTTTCCTTATCAAATTAGGTCTGTTACTTATTTACTTTTGATTCTTTGGTCAACTGGCGGTTAGGGAAATTGTTCATTTTAATGCTTTATGCCATTTAAATTAATTAAAACAATTTAGTTTCCCTTTATAATGCTTTTCAAAATTTATCCCAATTTCAAACTTCATTATTAGATTCACCTTTCATCTTAATCATAAATATTGAAGGGTTATAGAACGAGATTTTTCAACAAGTAATCACCAAAAGCATGTTAAAAAACATACTAAAATTTTTTGATTTATTAGAGATTGATTCAAGATTTGACATATAATTAAATTTAGATTCAACCTTGATGCGTTTTAAGGCAGATTTGAATAAAGGACATTTTTTTCTTCCCTGACACAATAAAGTGTTTCGGTAAAATTCATAAAAAAAATTGTTCCTATCGCAATTGGATTTAAAATAAAAATATAAGGTATCACTTGAAACAAATTCAAAATGTTTGTGGGGGTGAACAGTTTTTATTTCTGTTTCTTTTCAACAAAAAATTAAAAGTAAATTAGTCAGTTAAAAACCCGCATTTCTTATTTGCTTACCTGTTCATTTTGTTGCGTAGGTGAAGACCAAACTACATTTCCGTTGTACATTTATTTGTATAAAGTTGCATCCATTTGAAAGGGAAAAGTCAAAGAGTATTCCGCCTGCCCTTAAAAAACAAAAAACAAAAACGTAACATTTTACATCATCATTTGGTGGAAAATTTTTTTTCTCTAATGCCCTAGGACATTCTGTCATTTACACAAAGAATTATTTCATTGAAAATTTTTTTAAAAAAACTATTTTTTTTTTGGTTTTTAACTGTTTAAGATGTTACAACTTTTGATTTGTTTTTAAAGAGTCATTTCCTTTTTGTTTTTATATATTTGTAAATCATTTTTTATGAATAGACTTCTTTTCTCGTCAAAGGTTAAAGATTTCTGTGTGAACAGCTCATCAGGAATTTCTCTTTTTTATTTTTTTACTACAAGTACATAATGAAAATCAATGACCCCCGGGGCGGAGCCAATTTTGACCCCATGGCTATATTTTGAACAATCTTGGGTTTAAGGTTCACTTCGCAAAGTATCGGTGCTAAAATATTAACCTCTAGCTTTGTCAGATTCGGAAAAGTTTTTCAAGTTTTTTACTTTATTAAGGAATAACTATCGCCCTGGGGCAGGGCGATTTTTAAACACTAGGGGGCCTAATTTTAAAACAACTTTGTGCGGACCCATAGTGGTTTTTTATTTACCAAAATTAAAGCTCTAAGTCCTTTACCTTCAGACAAGAAGATTTTTTAGTTTTTTACTTTCTAAATAGGAAAATCAAGGTGACTCCCCGGGGCTGGGGGCTTTTTTTCCCCAGAGCCCCTGGAATATAAATTTGTACGAATTTTTGCTAAGTTCACCTTTAACAATGTTTCCTAAGCCCTTTACAATTTAAAGATGATTTGATTTTTTAAGTCTTTTACTAAATACATAAATTTGGAAATCCTTATGGACCCCGGGCTGGGGGTAAATTTTGACACTAGAGGCCCAAAATGAAACATTTTTGGTTTAGAGGTACCTATAGATAAAAATCAATAACAAATATTTCAGGACCCTAAGGGCCTTGTAACCCTTCGGTAATAAATTTTTTGAAATTTTTACTTTATGTATTACATAATGATTAAAAACAGACCCCGGGGGCGGGGGTCAATTTTGACCCCAGGGGTTATAAATTTGAACATCGTTTATAGGGTTTCACTACACAATTTTCATGCAAAATATCAAACTCTTGGCATTTGTTTTTTCAAAAACTTTTTTTTTTTTTTTTTTTTAAAAGATTTTTTAAAAAGTTTTTACTTACATTATTTTTATTGGGAAACCTTAAACCCGGGGTGGGGCTGATTTTGACACTAGAGGCAAAATTTTGACACCTTTTTTACCTATGATTATAAAATACCAAACCTACTAAGCCTTGTCCTTCAGACAAAAGGATTTTAATTTTTATATTTACCAGTTATAGTGAAAATCAATGGGACCCCCGGGGCGGGGCCGATTTAAATCCCAGAAGCTATAATTTGAAAATCCCCTTGGTAAGCACCCTTACCAGCGCCCTCCTTATGCAAAATATCTAAGCCTCTGGCCCTCTTTTAGGTCTTTACCCACGAGACTTTTTTTTAAATTGTATTCCCTTCATAACCTCCCCTTTTTGTTGTCCATCCGGCAACAAATTTCTGCATGGAAAAGGAAAATTCTTTGAAACAAATTTGGAATACCTTCACCGAAGGATCAACTTCCGCCAAGTTTGTGTAACTTAGACAATGTTTTCACAAGAAGATTTTTTAGTTCACTATATTAAATTATTAGAACACACGAACGTAAACTCCCCAACCACAACACGCACGGCAACGGCACAAAACGCAAAACCACAACACCACAACACAGGGGGAATGAATCGCTATATGCTACCGCCATCGCGATGCCGCGGTGGCATAAAAAAAACTTTCCTAAAGGTGATTCAACAATTTTTCAATTTCGAATGCGGAAAACCAAAACCGTTTTTAGGCACAAACCAATCCTCACCTGGCTCAAATTTATTTCCTGTTAGCGAGACAGAATAATACATGGTCCCCGCCAATTGAACTGCCATTGGTTTGCCAGTTCGTCTGTCAGATCTTACAAAGAAAAAATTAGCTTCAACTGTTTAACACCAACCATACGGTATGCTTAAAATAATTGGGTATAGTTCTTTTTTCATTAAAACGTTTTAACGATAAAATAATTAAGCCGTTCTGGCCCCCTTTGTTTTGGAACTTAGTTTTTCAATTACCGAACTGAAAAAATGAAATAAAAATTTTTGTTCAGGAAGGGTGATAATTGATGTTGAAAAAAAACAAATGAGCCCCAGGGCTCCGGGGAAAATTTTAAAATATTTTTCCCCTAAAAAATCTCTTTATTTTGTTTGCACCCCACTTAATCTTTCGCATATATACAAAAGGGGAAAATCGTTTTGCTTCCCGGGGAAAAAACTTAGATTTATAAAATTTTCTTATGAAAAAACACATCGGGCCCTTTTAAACTTATATTAATTAGTTGGGGGGAATGTTTTGTACTTTTGGGTGAAAGCTCCCTTTCCTTTAAAACCTTTAAAAATGAAAAATTTAATCAAATTGAGAGAAAAAAGAATCTCTTTAAAGGGAAAATTTAAAAAAACCCAGCAAGATTTTTAAATAAAACCAATTTAAATAATTCCCAAATTTTTTGAAAAATATGACAAGAAATATTGATAAGGAGGATGGGTTCTGGTTCAAGCGATCAGGATTAAATTAAGCAAGAGAGTAGACTCGCCTTTGTAAAAGGAAAATTAAAATTTAATATATTTTCTGGCTTTTTAAATGAATACGCTTTTTGCGGTTTTAAAGTCGTCCACGCTATCAGGCACTTTGTGGGCGCCACGTGGCATCATAGAAATCCTTGGTTTCTCAGTTTTTTCCATAAAAAGTTTTGTCCACAAGTATTTCAATTATTCTTGAGTATTGGTGAGATATTTTCAACATTTTTTACAATGAAACCTTTTATACTAAATAAACTTTTTCGATTGTTTCTATTTTAATCTATAACAAGGCATTTTTCCTTTTATTTAACAGTTTATGACTAAATAATCTACTTTTCTGACATTAAGATTGACTTTGAATTTGGTTTCAAAGAAATAAAGGAATTCTGAAAATAAGAAAACCATCGGTACGCGATTTCTTTGCCAATGATTAAAAATTACCAATAACGCAAGCGGAAAATATGTTTTCGATATTTTGTTAATCTCTTTGCTTAACATTTTTTTGTTGAATTTTGATTGTAGTTCCTGTTGTTTTCCATTTTACACGCCAGTTTCAGAAGGGCCAATTAAATTACTACATTATAACCTTTATGAAACAAGGTAAACATTGAAGTATATTTAAAATTTACCCGTCTAAATTTAGATGTTCTAAGCATGATCGTTACTTTTGTGTCCGTTTAATTCTTTGCCTCTTGGAATGTTACGATTTTTCTTTGCTAGCAGGACTGGTTCGTGTGTTTTAGCCTGCCGGAAATTTATTGGCATGGGGGGCGTGCAGATTGTTCGCGTGGCTGGTACAAGGCACGTTAGGAACGTCATTAAACGTTCTGGGAATGGTTCAAATTTCATACCCCTGTTTAAAAATAAAATACGACTGAATGGTTACATTTTAAAAATAAAGATAAAAGGGAAATTAAAAAATGGAACCCTTTTTGTTATCAAGGGGAAAAATCTACATATTTTGGTTTGGGTCGGAAAAATTCCCTCCCCCGGTAACCCGCCCCGACGGTTAAAACCGGGAACCCCCGTTACCGCCCCATGAACTTTTTAAAATATGACGATATTTTATTCCTAAAACCCATTTTTTAAAGAAAAAAAAAAAAATCTTTTTTACTTTGGTAGTTCCTTTTTTTCTTTTTGTGGCACAAATTAGAAGTGTTTGTACGAAAACATTTATTTTCATATTTAAATTTTAAATCATTTCTGGGAAATTTTTTTGATTAAAAAAAATTTGTTTTAAAAAAAATGTATTTAATGGGGGAAGGGAAATTTTTAAAAATGATCCTTCCAAAGCATATAAAAAGTAATACAAATTTTATTCCTTTAAATTTAAAAAATAAATTTTCTTGGGCAGCGGGTTTACTTTTGTTTTAATGAAAAAAGAAAAACGGCAAATTTTAAATGAAAAAATTTGTTTAAAAATTAGTTTGACGTCATTTGATTTTTCTTAAAATTTTTAGTTCTGTTTTTTCATTTACTTTAATTGTTCTTTTTTTACAATAAATTTTTAGTTTTTTTTCAAATCTTTTTATTAGGTTGTTTTTTTGCTTTTTGCCTTTTAATAAAAAATTTCTTTTTATAAATTTTTATTAATTTTTATTTATTCCAAAAATTTATTTAACATTATCTTAAAAGTTAATCCGAAAAGATTTAGGCAAATAACGTTTTTTTAAGAAAATCCAAAAATTAAAAAAGCTAAAAATTTTTTTCCCAAATTTTCCCCGTTATTTTTAATTACAACAGAAAAATATATAATTTTGAATGGGCCATTTCACTATTTTATAAAATTATCACAAAATTTTTTTACACTAAAACTGGAGTCCTATTATGAGCTGCGCATAATCCGGTGATTTCCCTTGCTCGTCTCTTTTTTTTTCATAAAAATTTCCAAAGGAAAATACAGTCACTGTGGCAAAATTATGACTGAAAATATGTGTAGAATTGTTTGTAAATTTAACATAAAATCTTTTAATATTGATTTTGACCGGGGCTTTTTTATTACGTTTGTTACCTGGTTTTAAAAGTTAAGACCATCAATATTAGTTGGTAGGCACGGTGATTTCCCTTTCCAAATTAGCGATTTGTTTTGATATGCCTAACTGGTTTTATTGTATTAATCCGCGGTTATTATAAATACTAGTAAGTCTTTCTACTAGTTCTTTGCACAGTTTGTATGACACGTTTTCATTACATGTTTTAATTTTTGCGGTCTTCACTGTCGGGCCATTTTGAAAAGAATAGCGGTATAAATATTTTAGTTGTTACTTTGCTTTTGTTGGATACAATTTTACCTCAACTAGTTTTACGTTTTTTCTGAGTTTTCCAGTGGGAAAAAACGTTCTTGTGTTTTGTATTTGTTTTTTATATCACAGCAAGCATCTGCGATGCGGTGGAATATTAGCGATTCACCTGTGTGTATGTGTGTAATGTATGTGTGTGTGTTTGTGTTGTTTGTTTTTTGTTTGTGTGTATGTTATATAGGTTATATAGTGAACTTAAAAAATCTTCTTGTGAAAAACCGCTAGTCCAATTTCAACCAAACTTGGCAGGATTGATCCTTGGGTGAAGAGCTTTCAAAGTTGTTCAAAGGATTTCATTCCATGCAGAAATCTCGTTGCCATGGCAACCAAAAGGAATTATAACAAATTTAAAAAATCTTCTTGTAAAGATCCAAAAGGCCTAGAGCTTAGATATTTTGCATAAGGCATTGTCTGGTAGACCTCTACCAAGATTGTTCAAATTATAGCCCTGGGGTCAAAATTGGTCCGCCCCGGGGGTCATTGATTTTCACTATATATACATATAGTAAAAACATAAAATACCTTCCTATAAAGACCCTAAAGGCCTAGAGCTTAGATTTTTTGCATAAGGCATTGTCTGGTAGAAATCTACTAAGATTGTTCAAAATTATAGCCCTGGGGTCAAAGTCGGCCCTGTCCCGGGGGTCATTGATTTTTCACTATATGTACATATTATAAAAAACTTAAAAATCCTTCTCGTAAAGACCAAAAAGGCCTAGAGTTAGATATTTTGCATAAGGCATTGTCTGGAAGACCTCTACCCAAAATTGTTCAAATTATAGCCCTGGGGTCAAAATCGGCCCGCCCGCAGGTCATTAGCTTTCCTTATATGTATATAGTAAAAACATTAAAAAAATTTCTTCTAGCAATTGACAAAATTAATGCTAGAGGTTAGATATTTTGATGAAACATTGTGAAGTGAACTTCTAGCAAGATTTTTCAAATTATACCCTGGGGTGAAAATTGCCCCCGCCCCCGGGTTCATTAAATAAATACATATAGTAAAAAATAAAAAAATCTTATGGTCATGAAATACAAGGTAAGCTTTTTTAAAATTTTTTAAAAAGATATCATTTAGGGACTCTACCAAAATTTTTCAAATTTTTCCTCTAAATGTTAAAATTACCCCCCACCCGGGGCCAAAGTTTTCCTTTTATGTATTAGTAAAAATTTAAAAAAACTTTCTCTAAAATTTCAAAGGGTTTTAAATTAAAATATTTTTATTTTAAACATAATTTATAAACCCCTGCAGAAAAAGCCTTGGGTCCAAAAAAGGCCCGCCCCCCCCTGGGGGCAATTTTATTCCCCCACATTTTTATAGTAAAAAATTTAAAAATCTTTTTGTCGAAGGTACAAGGTTAGGGGCTTTGATATTTTGGTATTTCCCAAATCTCTATAGGGGCCTTATAAGTTTTTAATTTTGCCCCTAGTGTTAAAATTTTCCCTGCCCAAAGGGGGTGTTTTCCCTTTTATGATTAAAATAAAACTTTAAAAACCCTTTTCCTTTTTAATTTAAACTTCTTTTTCTAATTTACAAAAGGGAAGGGTTTTAAAAATTTACATGAACTTTTGAAATGAACCTTTTTCCAAATGGGTTTTAAAAAATAGCCCGGGGTAAAATTTTTCCCCCCCGGGGGGCTTATTTCATTTTGCAATATAGTTAAAAAAAATTTTTGTCTAAGGTTTAAAGGGATAGGCTTTTTAAGTTGGGTATAATAAAATTTCTATAGGTTCTACCAAAGGTTTTTTCAAATTTTTTCCCCGTATCAAAAATTGGGCCCTTTCCCGGGGGGTGTTTTTTGTTAAATTTGGGGAAAAAAAAAAATAAAAAAAATTTTTCTGATGGGGAAAGCTACAAAATTAGTATTTTACTTAAATTTTTTGTGGACTGTAAAAAGGTTGTTTTTTAATAAATTTTTTTTGGTTTCCCAAATTTTCCCCTTCCCAAGGGGCAGTGGGGAACCTTTTTTTTGTCCTTTGATGTCATCAATGGAATTTTTGCCATGTGCACATTTTTTTTGTAAAATTGAACTTTGATCAGGGTGACCTAAGATTTTGATGATGGTGACCTTTACTTTCGTGTTCCTACACCTACTATTTACGTGTTGTATTTAATGCGGGTTGATTGCATTTTTTAAATGCAAACCCTTTTTTTAACATAAATACAGAGCTAAATGTAATAAATAAATTTCTGCTCTGAATGAGGAGAAAAAAGGTTCGGAAGGGTTTTGACTATAAAAAGGCTAAACGTGGGGTTTAATCCCTTCAGTGCAGGTGCGTTTCTCGACTAAGCACGCCGGAAGATTTGAACTCCTACGGTTTCTATGAACATTTTCCTGCAGAAATGTTAATGTAGTCCCACAGTTTCCGACAAAAATTGGCAGAAACCAAATATGGCACTTTAACAAGGGAATCAAAAATTTTAACAAACAAAAAATATAAAACAAATTGAAACATACACGGGTAAAAATTTTTTAGTTCCGTTTCTTCAAAAATAATAAAAGGGTAAACTAAGTCAATCAAACCAAGATTTTTCGTTCTGTTTGCCACATTTAATTTTTTCTAGCGTGGTAAGACTAATATACCTATCCTTTGTGTTTCTATTATGTTTTCGAGTATTTATCAAAGGTTGGTCCGGAAAAAGGCAGAAAATACGGTTCGCCTCTTTAAATAAAAGAAACATACGGCGTTTCTTTTTAAGTTACCAGAACTGTTTATTTCAACGAATGACAATATTTTTTATTTATTTTCATATTAGTCTTAAAACAACAATTTTCGTTAAATCCTCTTGTTGCAGAAGTACTCATCACGCGCAAATTGATAATAAATTATCATAAAAATATGTGGCCGTTGCAATTTTTAAAATTTCTGCATATTCTCTAGTGAATTCGTCATTTACAAAAAGAAATATTTTCAAAGGCATTCCCAAAGAATAGTTGATAAGTAATTGTCGCTTACTGTTTGATATGTTTTTCAGCAATACAGTGAGGAAAATGTACCTACGTATAAAATCCATTAAACAGACTTTTGGACAATTTATGTGAAATATATAAACTTAAACTTTTGATTTTAACGAGTTAGATTATCCAAGAGTTCTCACAGGAAACAAACCAGCTTTGATTTGTAGGAAGTTTAATTAATCGTTTTAATCGGCTAGCTGTATATATCAATAATGCTATTTCAAATTTAATCTCCTCTGGAATTTCGAACAAATGCTAAAGACTTAAAAATTTTAATGACTTTTAATTAGAGGACAGACAATTTACATATTTCTCACAGTCTCACAAACTTTTGTAAGAAATTGCCCCTTCGGGCAAACAACAAATTGAATCTAAACTTGCCTATTATTCCATTTTTGCCCTTAAAATATACAATTTAAAAATATTCTTTTAAGAATTTTAAGTTAATCAACCCATTATTTCTCTGAATGACAACGGGGTCGATAAAAAGTCCTCATCCTAAATTTATCGTCATCATTTTCCCCTCAACAAACCCAACCCCCAGGAAAATACAAAATTTTTCTGCTGAAAATAAAATCAATTGTTAAAATAAATTATCATTTTACCCGAATTTAGGGAATTTAAAAAGTTTTCAAAAATTACAATTTTTTATTCTTAAATTTCTTTATTTTAAAAATGGTTATTTGTTTGAAAAAAAAAAATTCTTTTAAATTTTTAATATTCAGCAAAAATTTCCCAGTTTTTATTTAATGCTTGGTTTTCCCTCTTCATTCATTAAAAACAAAATGCAAAAATTCGTTTTTACAAATTTTAATTTTTATTTTGGCTGTCTCCTAACTTAGATTACTGTCAGAAATAAAATAACCCCGAATGTAGGTTCACCAAATCAAACCTTTGCATCTATACAATATAAAGGAAAAACTATCTATTCAATGCAATTTACAATTTTGAAACGAATGGTGGTTAAAGATTTTCGCACAAAAATTAATATTTGTAGTGAATGTTTTTGGGTTTTTTGGCTGTTTTCATTTTGGTGTTTTAGTGGTGTTGTTCCAGTATTCCTACTGTTGAAATTGTTTAATGGCTCTTGAAAATTTGTTTTTACGTTTTTTGGATTTTGCTTGCTTTTTAATTTGTTTTTGCGGTAATCTGTGTAAAAGCAAAGACATAACCTCTGCACCCCTTTCAAAATTCCATTTTCTTTTGTTTTGCCAATTTTTAGGACAGACGCATTGTTTTAATTAGGGAAAATACGCCGCTTTTCAATGAATGGCACTTACGTGTCACATTGAATGTTTCGTCATAATGATTATCGCCGTATGAAGACATCTTCAGGTGATAAATGGTGATTTCTGCTTAAGCTGTTACAAATGGACGTGGACGGTCATTTGTACTTTTCATTACCCTCCATGAACAGGCTAGATCAAGCGACCCTGAAAATTGTTCAATTATGGCGATTTTTGGCGTCCTTTAGGGATTCCGTTTTCTCTATTTTATTTGTCTTTGTTGCCGGCAAATGTTTTGGGCAATAACTTATTTCACAGTGCTTAAGATATTTTGCACACGACATATAAATAAACTTTTTACGTTACTTTAGCTTCCTATATCCTTCTTAATCAGTCCTTTTTAACAATATAAAGCAATGAGAACTGAAATGTTCAACGTGCAAAATTTAAAAGCTGTTTGCTTCCTTTGGCTAAATCAGTTTATAAATAATTATAATCATAAAGATATTGTTTAGTAACAGAGAATATGAAATACACATATCGTTTATGCTAAAGGTCTGTGTTCTAATCATATACATTTTAACAGGAATGATGCAATTATTGTTGCTGTTTTCTTTCGTGCTGAGAAATGAGCACATACCTTAATATATAACATAAATAAAGTCGAAGGCGCCGCCGCCTCCCTGTGTTCCTTAGATGTATGTTTTGTTTATTGGTATAATTTTGGTGACGCTTTTGTGTCACTTCTTGTTTTTTTGTCTAAGGTTTGTACCTATCGACGCTTAGATTTTTACAATTTTACTCTTCCCCCATACCCCGTTCTTTTGGCCCCATTCCCCTTAAGTAGATATTTTCATTCATTTACATTAATTTAATGGATGCGTTCATTGTGGATGCGTTCATTGAATGCCGCTCTTCCTTGTTAATTTTGTTTTTCATATTGAATTACAGCAACATAATGTTAATAAGTACTGGAAAAATAAGAAAGATGTTGATAAAGGCTTTGAAGTAATAACCAAATAAAAAAGAATATCATTAAAGCTCATAGTAAACAAGGAAATGTAAAAAACCCTGTTAGAAGTAAACAATCTTCTGGAATAAAAGTATTGAATCAATACACATGTGAGAAGATTTTTATTTTGAAAAAAGTAATGCTATTTATTTAGCCAATTAGAACCCAAAACTGTCAAACAGAACTTCTAAAGCCGTCAATCAGTGTGTTCTAAATTAGTATTTTACAGATTAAACTTTAATAAAGAGAGGCATTGTTTGCGGAAATAACTAGTTCCTGTTCAAGAATACAGTAGCTGAAAATATATCCACTTTGAAAAATATTGTTATCCCGTTTTTTAATGTAGAAATATCTGATTAGAAGATAAAAAAGTCTCCGCGGGAGATTATGTCAAGTGTTAAATGATTTATACCTTATTAAAACAAACAAACAGGTTTTCTTTTAGTTTAACTATAGAATTATGTTTTGTTTATATATGTTTTCGTAAACAGACTTGACATTGTAGTATAGAACTAAAAAGTGATTGTAAAATTGAAATAAAACGTGAGACCAGCCATGTCAAAAACATTTAGAGCATATCGACAGAACACAAATTTAACAGAAAAAAAGGGGGGTGCAATTCGCTTCATCTCAATTCCGCACACTTCTGTTGCAGCACTGCTAGTTGATTCCTCTTCTCAACACCCGATCACTTCACCTTTTCCAATCCATCTCCGCAGGTTTTTGTCACTTATAGTCGTTAGATTAAATACTGACAGGACATTATCGACTCTATTATGTCCACCTAAATAAATAATCGACCATTGCTTACGCAAAATTCATAAAAAAAATCTAATATTCAGACCCAATTTATCCACTAGCTTTCCAGACAAAAATTACATTTATTCGAAGTTACCTGGCGTACAAAAGAAATGAAATGTACAAAACGTATCAATACCTTTCAGCGTGATACCTTTTTTACACATTATATAGATAATCAAAAATGAATAATCAATTTAAGACAATGAATAACTGTGTAACCATTAATTCATAAGTGCATCAAAGTTTCTTTTTTTAATGTAGATTTAACAGAATGGTAACCTGTGAAAATTAGTAATTATATTACAATGAAAATTCCATAGGTACCATAACACAGAAAGTGACACAGGGGATTGAAAAGCACCAAAATCGAAATATTTCGCATAATTTACCTTTTCGGTTTCTAGTTTTTGTGTTGACATTAAAACAGGGCATCCTTTCTTTTAAACATGATGAGTTTTTCACACCTAACATACAGGTATTCACTTAGCCCTTTCTGAAGCTTATCAATTATATTTTGTCCTGGTACATGTAATGGCACATGTCAAAGTTGGCAAGATTTACATAAAAGTAGTTTGCTGAGTAACATGTCGAATTTCACAAAAGGCCTACCATCTCGTCAATTCTGGCTATTTTCTTTTCTTTTGTTGCGATTTAAATGATCGGTAACAATATAATTTTTTTCCGAGTACATGAAAAGTTCAGGCTTTCGCATTGTAACATCGCAA
This sequence comes from Ruditapes philippinarum, assembly GCF_026571515.1. Taxonomy (NCBI): domain Eukaryota; kingdom Metazoa; phylum Mollusca; class Bivalvia; order Venerida; family Veneridae; genus Ruditapes; species Ruditapes philippinarum. The sequence continues at coordinate 70,327 of NW_026858015.1, forward strand.
GCGATTGGCTAAAAAAAGTGCAGGGAAAACTGTAAGATTCAATCGAGGTGATTGAGTAAAAGTGGGGTATTCTTAAGTATATAATTAAGAAACTAACACTACATTGTTCTCAGAAGAAAATGAAATATTTCATAAGTCTTTATGATAATTTGTGACTTGGATATTTGCATTGATAAAACGTGTGTCAGTCCTGTGATCAGCCGAAAATTTCAATGAAAAGGCGTTAATCCTCTTTGAAGTCATTTTGCCAAATTTTTGGTTGAACAGGCTTATTTTTATGTGTCAGTCATTTCATTATGCTAGCAAAATAACCTCTAGCATGAAAACTCAATTTTAAGGTAGGGCTAGGGACCATTTCTTATAATGTTTGTTCACGGGAAAATCAATGTTTCTTACTAAAAGCGTCTCTTCTCATCACGTAAAATCATGGCCTTCAAGAACTTCGGTTGACGAAAGTTTACATTTCAATTTTATGTTACTTTTTTCTCTTTATTATAGATGCTTATAATGATTTAATAATTATAAAAAGAATAATATATACTATCTAACAGATCTAATTTCAAATAAGAAATAAATCAATTATAAATTATATATATATCGGATAGAGAAAATGGGAATCCCTAAAGAAATTAGTTTTCTGGCTGTAGCGCAGCCGAAAAACTGTCATCGAACAAACTTTGATAAATGGTAGGTTTCTCAAGAAATGCCTGTCTTTTGTCTTTATCTCAAACATTAATTTAATCACTACATACCATTTTGTCGTTTTGGGCTTTCTTTATGGGTTCTTTTCACTCTATTTTGTTGCTAAAATTGCTGATGTTAATAATATTATAGCATAATCATAACACAATGAGGAAAATGCAAATAATTATAATTCTGTAATGTTTATGAAATATACTAGTAAAGGCTTGTACTCAGAAACCTCTTACTCGCACAGGTTTAGCTACATCAGAATAAAAAAGAGTTTAAATAAGTCATTATACATGACGAGTTATGTAGCAGTATTTAATTTACTTTTATTCATATATGAACGTATTGTCGAATACAAAATGACATTCAGGTTCATTAAACGGCTGTAGCCTTAAGGTTATTTCACAAAAAAGACGACGAAACAATATATCTAAAACGAATTTTTTCTATAAACCATATATTATAGTACAGTCCGTGCTTTGCAATATATTGCTCATAAGAATAATTAATCCCCTAGGCAAATGGTGCAAATAAGAATTGACACTTTTTGTAAAGAAATAAATGTTAAAGTAGCAATTAGTGGTACACTGAAGAGAATTATTATATCAGATATAACCGTCAGAAAAAGTACCAAAGTTAGACAAAGGATATCTATGAAGATCGTTTTTAATTTAAAGAAAGCCATAAAAAATGTTTCGTTCATCTGAATGAAGTACTTGTTTTAAAAAAAAATCTTATTTTCCTAACAAACGTAATAATTTATCATTAAATTATCACCACCGAAAAAGTAGTACATTACAATCATTCATGTAACTCAAAAATCATCTGGAAATTTAAAAAGAAAAGGCGTATGTTTATATTATCGTGTATATGTAATGATATATTTTAATATATTTATTAAGCGTTGATATAGACGTGTTTTATATATATCATTTCTAAGGGAGTAGAAAATCTGAGTTCTGTCTGATGTTGGAAATTCATTTGACACTGCTTGAGGTGATAATGTCAACAGATACAAGGTTGGATAGATGTTTTGTATTTTTTAATGTCGTTTAATAACAAAACCTTTTACTAAATTGTTTTATATTCCATATTCCTGTGATCTTTTTAATGGAAAAGTGTTTGATCATGACACTTATTATACGTATTATTTCCTCCTGACTTCGTCCAGTATATTTTTATGCCTACTTTCCGGTTAATGTTGTCCTCGTTGACTGGGTATTGGTGGGACCTGCGTTCCGTGAATGATTGATTTTGAGCTTGTATTTAAATTGAGAAATCATATTGAGTGTTACCAGGAAAATATAAAAAATAAAATAGGTATTTTCTAATAAAAAAGAACGAATTTGAGGAAGACTATTTAGGCCGTAAATTAATGTCTATATACACGTAAAATATGTCATTTAAAATGTAATGAAAACAATGTTTGATCAAAATAATAGACATGTTATATAATTTGGAAAAGGAAATAATCTTACTGAATTCTGTTAGAATATTCAATATTCTTTGTCTTGTTACTTTAAAAAGGTAAAGGAAGAAAAGAAAAATCACACCTTGATGCAATTATTTATATCATAATATACTGCACAAATACTGTAACTCTTGTTTGGGTTCAGTTTGAATCATTATTACTCAAGTATACTATTATATAGTTTTGTAATTTTTAGGTTGAACTTTTCTCTCAAAAATATTTATGTTGAAATATTTTCCCGCCATTTAAAATCCTGATAATTTGTCAGTATAATAAACCTTTATATCATTAAAATATATATAACTTTTCTCCTGTCCATCATATTTTAAACATAAACATGCTCATAATAAAGAATACATTGTTTGACTTTTTTGTCTCTCCCATCTTTGGTTTTCTGACAAAAGAATGCTCGTAAAGAGAAATGCATTACTTAGATTGTCAAATGTTTCCGGATACAATATGATAAACAAGATCAACAAGGAAAGGCGGCGTTCAATGAACGCAACCCCCATACGACCCAGCAACAAGAACCAGTGGCAAGAGCCCAGGCGGACCCCAAACAAAAACAGGACAGGGCACAAGACAGAGCACGGACAGGTTAATCACTAAAATGATAAATAATTTGTAACTGATAAGGAATTCAAAGAAAACAAATAAATGATTGAATAATAGGCCCACAAAGTCAAAGGGCACAGGGGAAGGGGACAGGAGACCCGGGGAAAGGGGGGTAAATTAAAGAAATAAAAACTAGAGGCAAAGGGGAAGATACTTACCGTAGACGAGAAAACAACAAGGGACACAAGCAAAAGTGTCACCAAAACAGTATGAAACAACATAGACATACATCTGAGGAACACAGAGGGGCACTGCCTTGGAACGTAAGCAGCACAAGTACTGCTGGGGAGTTGAAACCGGTACATCGGTGCACCAAACCTCACTCTTAGCCCCACTATGTTCCTATAAACGAGACAGTGTAAATAAAATTAATCCCCGCCCAGTGAAATTCTAACAGTTGTTATGGTTACAAAGTAAGACACCAAAATGATCATATTTTGTTTGTTTGTTTGTTTCATTTTACGCCTTTTTCCAACAGTATTTCAGTCATATAGAAACATATTAAAGTAAACCCAATGACCATAACAAAAGTACTCAATGTCCTAAAGGAAGACAGAGCAACAAAAAATCACCTACAAGGGCCCGACGAAGCAATGCAGAAGACGAATATTAAGACAATTCAGTCCCAAAGGGCTTTAAGAACTGTCCATCATAGAGTCTCCCACTTGGTCCGTCAGATGTAATCAAAAGAGGAAAGCTCCAACAGTAAAAGGGTTGAACACTAGGCACGCAGTATGTCTTAAATTAGTAGGGTCATAACCTCTTTTAATAAAACGTTTAATGATTTTTGTAAAAACAGCAGAAAAATGGCCATGACCCAAAATCTTACGAAATTTGTAAATCACATCGCCATAA
>NW_026858016.1:0-126904 GCF_026571515.1 Ruditapes philippinarum
TAAGGCAATTTTTTTTGTTTTGTAAATACAAAAACGGTTTAATCACGAGAATTTCTTACACAGTTTTAAGTGAAGATAATGGTTTCCGTTCTAAAATATCGAGATGCCGGGGATCGAACACGGGGCCTTTCACATGCAAAGAGAATGCTCTACCACTGAGCCACATCCCCGTTTTTATAAGAACATTAAATTTTGTTTAGGATTTAAAAAAATGATATTGGATTAGATAAGGGATAAAGTTTTATGAAACTGCTCACCTTTTGTTTCAATAATAAAGATTATATACATTTGTATTCAGTAGCCTATTTTAGTCCATTTTTTGTTTTGTTAAATATAAAACGGTTTAAACGCGCAGATTTTTTACACAGTTTTGATTGAGGATAAGTAATTTTATATGTAGGTAAAATATATAAAATAGGACGTTAAAAATATGGAGATGCCGGGGATCGAACCCGGGGCCTTTCACATGCAAAGCGAACGCTCTACCACTGAGCCACATCCCCGATGGTGACGTTGATCTGATGACTATAATGATCATGATGAATAAGGATTGATACACTGATGATGTACTGTTGATGATGACTTTCAGACGATGATTCAGACGATGATGCTGCTGGTAAGTTTAAATTACTAATGATGATGATGATGATGATACACTGATGATTATGATGATGAATATGATGATGTACTGATGATAATGATTATAAATGATATTTCTGATGATGTTTTTAGATAGATTATTGTTATACTTTATAATTGGCATTATTATATAGGGAGAGCTTTATTTGTCAAAATATATTTGGCACCTTGCCATATACAACCATAGGAACTTGAAATATAATCAATACATCACAAAATATACGTACGAGTATACGTATATTAGTGATATAGTCCTTATCTCTATTTAAAATTTTGTGTAGAGATAAGGGCTATATCACTTATATAAGCATAATTTGTGATGTATTGATCTTGTGATACAACGCACTTTGTTTGGAGCTATATTCGAACGTGCAATTGTAGTAAGGTGTGGATTGATATTTAAAGCTCTTTGGAGAGCTATATTTGTTGCGAGCTATATGCGGCATAACAGGGCATCCACACTGCAGTACACTGAACACCGATTAGTAATTAAACTACGCAATTTAAAAAAAATATCCATATACATCCACTGCTCGCTGCTTTTCATCTCTACAGAGAATTCAAAATGTATTTTATGTTGATCACACAGGCTTTCATTTCAAACAAAGTATGTGAAGCATAAATTTCTTTCACGCTCACCGATCTATGATGTTATGATGGTGAGCACGTTGCGTACTTTAAAACAATCATAACTACAAGTTGAAGAAAGTTTGTTACGCTCCCTTCGCAGATTACTAAATGCACTCATGCTACTTCAGACAGTGAGCGATAGTGGAACATTCGACCGATGCGCAAAAGTTTGTCAGCTTCAGTTTGCTAATTCTTACTTAAGCATGACAACTGTTACTTCACACGACAAGAAAGATAAAACCTCATGATTTTCTCCAATGTTTCTTCCGCTTTCCGCCATTTTGTTTTTGTTGGAAACTGCATTAGGTTTATTCACCTATCGTCACTGTATAAACACTCTAAATTCATTCTGAAACATGAACCAACTTCGAAAGACAAATAAGCAAAATGAAATTTACATATTATCTGATATTTCACAAGCTATCTGTCATATAATTTCTATCACATGATGCTATATCAACAATATTTACCTTTAATAATTAAGATAAATATGTGTCATAGATTTTCCCTGGTTTAAAATTTGAACATTACGAGTTTTAGATATTGAAATACAACATTAACAGCAGTAGAATTACGTCAGACTGGATGGTTGTGCATGGTGGCCTCACTCTGACTGCTGACAAAGGCTCATAACCTTCGGTCAAAGCAGTTAGAGGTTAACCGTCTAAATGTGATTATCGCATTTTTGATTACCATCATTCTTTATCACGAGCAAACAATTAAACATAATCTTATTATTACTATACAAGTTAACAAGAATAAATCAAGTGATAAAAACTGTATACATGAAAACAATAGATGATGGCCAATTATTATTGCAATATTTTCAACAGAGTTTGAAGATGACTGAAACAGAGTGTAAGAGGCACTAGCTAGTGTAAGAGGCACTTCAATAGAAAGTATAGATCTGAATTGCATTTTAAGAGATTTTGAAAGAAAGGAAACTTCTATCAAAGCTCTGCAAGCATGGACATACTTTCAGCCCCTCGCGACTAAACTAATATTTTGTATAACATCCATTACTCTAATATTTTTGTTACTGATTTTTGTCGACAAGATACAGATATAGAGTATAAAATCTATACGTTAGTGAAAGAGAGCGTCGTTAAAATTACAGGAAATCGTTGACATCCATTCTAGTATACAGATACTTATAACTCGCACATATCATGATAACACACATATATCAAAAGTTAATTTGATAACATAAGTTAATAACAGCTAATCCTTAAATAAATTATCATCTATTAAAATGTTAAGTTGGAAGAATAACATACAAATTAATGTAAAATACATACTGTTCTTTAAACGATATTTTACGAAAACTTGTAACATTTCTTTCATTTCTCCAGCTTTCTTCTTCCCCAGCATAGTAATTTAGCAGTGTTGCAGAATCTTACATTTAAGTGACATTTTTCTGATCATTTTTTCACTGCCAAGTGAAGTTGATTTGACTATAATTTTCAAAAGATTCACTGTTATATAGATGATTGACCAAAAGTTGATATTGTAAAATGTTAAAGACAAAATATAAATAAGCCTTAATATCTTTAAAAAGGTGATCCCTTGGAAGCATTAAAATCAGCAAAACCACATGAAAAGTGCAGACTCGGTTTGTTTCTGTTTGTATATGAGGGATAATGAAAACTGCAACATCCCTTATGCCGGTATGGGCGGTACTAAAGTATTAACACTATAAAGTGACGGAATAAATTATCCTGAAGGACCTAAAAATACAAATCAGCACTGAGGGTGGTGAATTACAGGGCAACTTTTTACGGCTGTCACACGGCAATGGACACGACACCTGCTGTTGTGATGTATATATATCCGGAAAAAGGTGATATCTCGGCAGCAATAAAATCAGCAAAATTACATGACATTTGCAGACTCGGTGAGACTGAGTCTGTACATGAGGGATAATGAAAAAGTGCAACATCCCTCAAGCCCCCTAACACCGGCATTAGCAATACTCACATTCAACATTTAAAAAATGCCGGAGTAAATGATTCTGAAGAACCTGAAAAATCTAACAACACTGAAAGTGAAGTGCGGGACATATTTTAATCAATATAAAAAGACTGCCCCAGTCTTTTTATAAAATACTAGTAAACGATTCTCTTTTTATATAAATTCTGGTGGATAATAACAGAATTTCCCTAGGACCGAGTTAGCTATATATAGTATCGTTCCTGCGAAGTAAATTACCAATCTGAAAGAAATTATGGCAAAATGTAAACTTATTTTTTTACATTTTCAACGGTTCATAGATGGGCATAATGTCACTTTATGAGTATCAGCCGTATTTTATTTAAACTTTAAAAACGTGAGGAATATGCATGATATCAAGATAAAGCAATGCAATTATAAAAGTAAAATTCTATAGCTCCGGTTAGTTATATTTATTCATACTGATAAGCATGGTATAACATAATATATCATAAGACAAAGTAAAATATATACATTTTCTAACATAACTTTCATGTAATGATAAACAATAAATGTATACACATCTATTATATTATAATCACCGAAAAGTCAACTGAAGCCAAAAAACTGATGTTAACTTTATCCTATCAACTTTCTTGTTATCTATTCTGAACTTTTTTAATTTTCGGATTCCATTTGGAGTGTATAAGATTTATTCTATCACTCCACGTGATTTTGTCACTATAGACAAAGAAGGAAAAAAACCGGTGTTAAACTGCCAATAAACACTGGTTAGGGACTACTTGTATATGCGGCTTTTATGTTTTCACCCTCGATTAAATAGTTTACAAAGTCTTTTAAAGCAACAATAAAAAGCATTTTTATTTTTAGTTCTTATAATGTTTTCTTTTCATACAATACCGAAATAATATCTCACATACACTAACGCCACATATTTGATCCATATCACTATATAATTTTTTGACAAAACGGCGCCAATCCGTAAGCAACGTAATGACGTCATCGTAAGTAAACAACTCATTCATAAACAAGCTGACGTTATTTCATATATACAATAATGATAAATAGGGCATTGATGTAAACACAATACGACGTAAGTTTTTAATTGTTGAAAACTTGATAAAATAACAGTTTTTTTCTTATTATTTATTTTGTTTAATAATTTCTATATTAGGGTGCGAAAATCGAACAGCGTTATACGAAAATCGGCACCGGAAGTTATTTCCGCTTGAAAAAATAACATTAGTGATCTTCCTTATTTTATCGTGATAGAATCGAAATAACATCGGTCTGAGAGGTGTATATCGGCTATTTAACACCGGTTTTGTCGTTTTGATGCGAAAAAATTAACCACTCAGGCCTACGGCCTTCGTGGTCAATTCCTACGCATCAAAACCGGTGTTAAATAGCCGATATACACCTCTCAGGCCGATGTTATTTCTTAAATATTAGGACAGAAAAAAGCTGTTCAGACTGATCGAATGTGCATGTTTTTTTTTTGTTTTTTTTTTTTTGCTTCAGGTCCACAAATGTGGAACCCCATTTATTAATAAATCAACGAAACATACAATCATATAATCATACATAACCATGCAAATACACATCATACAATAAATCTTTAAACATTTTATAAGATCAAAAAGGAGACATAAGATTAAATAAAAGGAGACATAAGATTTTCACACAACATTTATAGTATAAATTTTGAAGTTGATGAGAGAATATAAAAAGAACGTTAGAAGAAAACAATGGTTTATAATAACATTATATAATAATTATGAACGGATGGTTTTTGAGATGATTTTACTTTCATTTATATACAGTTTATTTTTTTTTATTAATTTTTTTTTATCCTGTCCTCCAAAAGTTTTCCAGCAAGATAACCTAAACGAAAAGTGTATGCGAAAAACAAATTAGGTCTTCCCGTGGATAGTTATTGAATAAAGAGTAGAAAAATATTATATAAAAGTATTATGTTAACATATATGGTAGGTATATTTATTTATTTATAAACATCGCAGACAAGGATTATCTCCATTAAAATAAACCACATTTCATGTCTCCTAACGAGATAGTTGATCAAAATACTACTCTCATCACAGGATCTTTATATTTAATAATTGAAGAAGCTTAAATGTGTGTATAAATACAAAAAAAACAAGATCTTGTAAAAGAAAGAAAGTGACAATAATTCCATATACATTAGCATTGCTATGCTTCTAAAAAGTCATGTCACATAAAGAAGGATAACTACCATAAATTTCCTAAAATACGTTAACTTATTTATTTCCCTTTATTATAATCTTCGAAAAAGGGTAGTTTTTCAGAGCTCCCATTTACATAAAACATAAGATTCAAATAATATTAAAATCAACCGGAACTGATAGTCTCTGCCCACTCTATCGTGGACCTGAATTCAACCAGAGCATGACATGGGGCCTAGAAGCTCCAAAATGGTCTTCCTGCGACAACGCGCGCCCCAGGCCATGCCAGTTGCACTCCCGACCCTCGACCTCCAAAGGTTGTCGGGAGTCAGGAGTACCCCCGACTTCACGATGAGCCAAATATACAGGTGGCACAGGCCATAGTTCCAGCAATCTTAATATCTTTATAATTCTGTATCATATAAACATTATATCATATCTTATCCACATTAGAAGTGTAAAATATGTAATGCAGTATGCACAATATATTAGTTGCCTGAAGCTTTTTTATGATGTGTCACCAAAAATATATCTATAACATTATTTTTAAAATAAGGCCAATAAAACACTCTATATGTATACTTTAAATGGTAATATAATTTATTATTATTTTTGTTAAGACTGATCTTTTAACAGTTAATTTCCTTGTGTTTTGATATAAGGTTAAAGTATGTTCAGAAACATCAATTAGGAAAGTCGACAAGAGTTTGATAGGGAGACCACCTACTATTGAATTTATCCCAGTTACAAGAAGAATATTGGATATACTTTTCTACATTATAATGGAAAACTAACGTTTTATGAAAAGTTTGTATGTTGAAATTTTGGTTATTATACCTACACGTGTAAATATATCTTTTTGCAATAAGAAAAATAAAATTTAATGTTTCGTCCGTTTTCTTAGGATCAGTTATACCAAAAAGAATTTCTTCTTTTGAGAGTTCATAATCTGCAATATTCGGGCATTTAGTTTTAATGAAAATTTTTTAATTCCGCCAAAAATGACTCACATACCGACATTCATAAAACAAGTGTAAAAGTGTTTCGTTACTTTCCCTGCAAAAAGTGCATGTATTGTTATCTTTTATTCCAATCTTAGTTAAAAAAGTATTTGTTGCTAAAATTCTATTTATTAATTTGTATTGAAAGTATCTTAAGTTTGTATCTGATGTTATTTTGTTAATAGTAGTATGGACTTTATTCCATCGAATGTACATGTTGGCTTGGCTGTATACTGGTGGCAAAGGCTAATCACTTCCGGGTCAGGCATGATATGACGGTTAAAAGTATTAAAATAACGTAATGACATTATATCGCTAATATTTGAACAAAAAAATCTTCCGAAAATTTATATTTTCAAAGTCATGTATAATAATAAAGTCAACATTATGTGATGATTAAAAAAATAAGAAACCTATGGCACAGAACATAACTACTTTACATAAAAGCCGTGCTAAATTAAAAAAATGAAGAAAGGGTGACTCTTCGGAAACATTAATCATAATAAAATTACATGAAAATTGTAAACTCGGTTTGATTGAGTCTGTACATCAATGTGACGATTAATTGATTAATTTTGAATTTAATGCACATGTGCGTAAAATGAAATAAATATATGAATTGAAATTATTGCTATTGAATAGGCTCCTGGTGTTAGCGATGTTGAGTCTGTCTGTCATAGCAGAAATATACTACATTTTGATTAGCACACTTTTTCTCAGCACATTGTTTCATTTGAATGTATTTTTTTTTTGTTACGAACAGCTACATTGGTGCTAGAACGTTAGTATAATTCCTTGATCCATCCATCATATGTAACCGATAAATGTTTGTTTCATTTTTTTAATAACTTTGAATGGGTGTGAAAATCTTCTATGTAAAACAGAAGATTGTGTTACTAACATGATATTTTGAATTTCTGCATTTTCTTATTTCCAACACAGTTATTTGTAACAACAAGAAATGATTTATCACGTGAGACACATACTCTATATGGATATGTCATATCTAACTTGTACGATGATAATATCTGACCTGTTTGTGATATCTGTACAATGGTGTTTGTTGTACGACAACACACCAGGATAGTATCACACGGGCCAACTGCTACACCACATGGTTCCAGTATATGATCATCCTTCACTACGACTCTCGTGCCTGTCTTGATATTATATATGTAGACAGTATGCTCGTATCTATCTGTAATCACAACTTTGTCGCTGCTCTTTATGTAAGTACAATCACTAGTGCCTATCGGATATGTCTTGTTTTGAAAGTTAACACTAAAATCATGCTCCTTTCCTGTCAATGATAAAATACGAACAGGTCTTGTTTCATCATAAGTCCCTACTACAAACTGTTTATCATCTTTTAAAGATATAGAGTCATATTTCGTTTTCACTTTACATGTCCTTCTTGAAGTTACTTTATTACATTTACTAAAATGTAGAAATTCTATATTGTATCCACCACCGCGTGTTATCGCTACTTCCTCCTCAGATACTACAACAACAGAAAATGGGGTGTAAAATAGCTGATATGATTCTACTTTCTCAAGCTTCTCATTGTACACTAAACATTTCTTGTTTCTATGATCAACAGTCACAAGTCTACCATCAGGTAGGAAATCTATACCTGAATATAACGGCTTCCCATCATCATCTCCAGTCTGCTTTAAACCAATGAAAGAAACTGGCTTTAATGTCATCGTCATGTTAACAGAATTAACATCTTCCTGGCGATTGGACTTTAAAAGTAACTGTCCTGGAACATATTCAGTAACTGGTAATGGTGGCAGTTTTAAAGTTTCGTCAAAATGAAAAGAAATATTCACCTTTTCTAATTTCTGACATTCCTCCTTGATGTTTCTGCAGATAGCATTGACTTTACTCTCCATTTTCTGTTCTGCTATATATTTCTGTACTGGAGTTCCATTTTTGAAAATGCTTTCAATAGTTTCTAAAAACGATTTTACATCGGCCAAATGTTTCTCGTTTTGTGCTTGCTTCTTTGTCAGTTTTTCTAATGTCTGTTTCTGCAGAGTTTCAGCTCTTTTGTTAACGGAATCTTCTAAATCATCAAACATTCTCATTACTTCATCTCGCATTTGTCTAATCTTTACATGTATTTCTTTGACATCTTCAGCAAGTTGATCTGTTGAAGAGCGAATCTGTCTCGCAACACCCTCAGCAGCTTCCTTAGCTTCCTTCAATTTCTCGCCTAATGTAGAACTTGGTGAGGTTATTTTCCCAGCGATCTTCTTAATTTCTACAACGCTATGACACTTTCGGTGATTAACAATAGCGCAAGAACTGCAGCAAAGCTTCTTTTCATCCTCACAGAAGAATTCAAAAGAACGTTGATGTTCATCACATAAATCTAATGCCTTCATTTCAAACGAAATACTTGCAGCATTAGCTTCTTTAGCGCTAACCAATTTATGATTTTTCAAGATGGCGAGAACGTTGTGTACATTTGAACAATCATTACATTGAAATTCATTACAAGTTGAACAAAACTTGTCAGCTACAGTTTGCTTATCCTTATCTAAACATGGTTGACACATATTGTCCTTAACACGACCAGGAACTTCATCATCCTCTCCTATTTTACTTCCACTATCCGCCATTTTGTGTAACGATTATATCGTCCCGATTTGAAAAATTACATATATTTAATTATGAAGCTCAATTTTTAACATCACTGTAATACAGTTTCATAAACTAAGATATTTCAATGAAACAAATTAGGGTTTAAAACTAAATAAAATGTAAAACAGGTAAGCCATAGTGTCTTGTTCCGATCCAAATGTAATCTGTCGGATGTTTACATTTCGTTACAACAATCAATAGATCATTTTGGAACGCGGAAGTTAAATTTCCATGAAATCTATATTTGGACTATTAGTTAAGCTACATGTATTATGTTATGAAACGTGTTTTTCCAGATCAAATTTGCAATTGTGCAACTTTCTTTTTTTTCTATTTGTATGTTTATTTTTTTCTTCAGAAGATAAATTTTTTATAGTTTGTCATGATTTTTACCAGATTTTAAAAAGATGTAAATAGACAATTTTTAACTGTAAAGAGGAAACCAATTGCTGCGCATGTACATAGTTTTAGTTTCATCGCGATTATGCTCTATAAAGAGTGAGGCGATTACTGAAGATGATGATGAATCGTTTTTTTCTTTTTATGAACCTGTTAAATTAATTTTATGTATTGCACAATTGAAAATTAAACTTATAACGGTTTAAGTGACATTTAATATGGCCATCCAAGGGTATTGAAAAAAAGAATTACAGGTTATAAAAAAGGAAAAAGAACGATTACATGACAAACTATAAAAAATATATCTTCTGCTATTTACTAAATAGTCAGTAAATAGGTCAAGTCAAACTAATTTTATATTTTGCTATTTATTAGTTACTTCATATGAAAGACAAATAATTGAAATATCTTTACACCTCCTCTAGTGTTTGTAACATGTCTAAATTTTTCGGATAGACCTGTTAAAACGAAAGAAAGTCCGTTATGAGGTCTTTCTTTTGCACGTGCACAGGTCTGTCAGACAGACCCGGTCATGAAAAACACGTGAAAAAATAGCCCTGCCTATGTGCAGACAAAGAAAACATGAAATGCAATCAAAAATTGAAAATGAAAATAACATGTAAATGATTGTCATAATATTCCTGTCTTACAAAATCTGGATACATACTTTTAAACAAGATAATGTCTATTGAATGCACTTAGCAATTATAGCAACATTCCTATATCCCTCGAATAAAATAAATGGATAACATACCTAAGTTAGGACACATTTTACATTTTTCTAATCGCGTCATTTTTTTAAAGTAATAGTAATCTAAACGTTTCTTCTGTCAATAAGTTCACAATATAACAAAAATGGATGCTTCAAGTTCATTTCTATGAAACTATAACAGTTATCACAGCATACTTATTACGATTCTAAATCACTAATCCATAAAAAAATTATAGTACATAAAAATTGTATCAAACATTCATATCGAAAATATATACAAACATATGTCCGTTTCATTTGTGATTCAAATTACGTCAATTTGATATACACTTTACGTAGAAAACCGCAGCTACCCACAACTAATAGCGAAGTCCCTGGTAACATTCCCACCCGCGGGATCAACCAGATTGTTAAATCCCCGTTAATCACCCCTCTCTTTTAGTTAGGTTTATCATGCCTTTCTATTCAACCCTCGAAAAGTCAAAACTGATTACCCCTGAAAACCTTCGAATCCAGGGCTTAGTTTTAAAGAATGCTACACAACAACGTTAAAGATATAATAATCCAAAACTTTCTTATAGTGACATGAATATACAAGTACTTAAAGTGGATTGGTTTACATTGGGCACATCTCCCATTAGTTATTAAAATATCGATAGAAACGACTCGGATATTATTTAAAGAAATCTTGAAAAAATGTTAATATAAAGTTATAAGTGATTTAGTATAAAAACTTATATGATGAGCAATCATATTTTATTCTAGAACAATTTATAATTTGCTATATAAAATTAATTTCGGATCATTTATCGAACACTTGCCAACAATATACATATGTAAGTCTTTCGTGGTCTGCTGAGTATCCGGACATTTGTCAATCAGTCAGTTGCCCCTCGGAAGTTTGCTCCCCTTTTGCAGTGGCGGGCATTTGCACCCTCATATCTTTGGAAGGGTTGGACATTTGCCCCCCATATAAAATTTAATTGTTGAATTGTTCGTTGAACCTCAACGATAGATAAACAATATCAATGAAATTAACACATTACCAGCCAAAGGTATTAAATAGAGTTATCCAGCTTTAAATTTGAACAGTTCTTTTGACAATTAAGAGTTTTGAAAATATACCAACAAATAAAAACAATAAGCTACCAAAAATATAGATCTTAATTTGACTGCACGGATGTGCCGGCTGTCCTGGCTCTTTACAGGTAACACAGGCTAATCAAGTGCTATCGATTCTTAACCACGTAAGAATTAGGCTAAAGAATATAGTTTTAATGAATCTTCTGTCTTTCGGTATTTCACGGTATAGAATTGTTAATTTATTAGGGGAGAAAATGTGTACAGTCGATCAGACAGATCAGTCGGTAGAATCACTGAACGATATTTCAAGGGTCCCGGGGACCAGTTTTTTCTCAGGCTGCACATTTTTCTCACCCTGTGATATTTTTTGTTACCTAACTTAAACTCTATCTACAGAATCATATCGCATATATATGAAAACCTGAACTGTAACAAATATGTAACAGAGATCAAATGAAACTACTTCATGTTTGTTCGTTAATTAAATCATTCTATGTTTAGAAGCTATAAATATTTACAAAACATAAATTAATAAAAAAAGATATAACAGCGATCTGAGTAATGTTTGTGATTAGCTTGACAATACGTTAAAAGTTCAGAAGAAATTCTGTTGAAATAAACACGGGATTGAATTGCTATGAACATAAGTGCTCGAGTACAGTAAAAAGAAAGAAAATATAAATCAAAGCGCTACAAGCACTATAGTATACACTCCTGCCTTGTTAAAATCTATAATGGCTTAATCAATCGAGATCTTCGGGATAAGCGTAGAAAATCGTTTCTAAAAATAACATAGTGAAAAACAATCTATATTGAAGTTTCACGATTTAAATTTCGTGATAGAGTGTCATATAAGCTTGAAGCTTACTACTTAGTCCTGGATGCAATTTATGTATTGAAATTTTGTTATGAAATAAAAATTGTTTAAACCAAAGGTCAAGGTCAACACCTCCCCCTCTCCCCCTGGCATTTGAACATAACACATGTGCTTCTTTAGAAATATGATGTGGTGTGTGTGTTTTAATGTTATAAGACATTGTTAATTGGAGTTTAATGATTTACATTGTTTTTATGTTTCAGTTGTGGCAGGAATATCATCTCGCAAAGGACTGTATATTTGAAGTTTTTCCTGTAAGTCTTTATAAATAATTTTTTATAACTAAACTTTTATCGGGTTATACTGGCATTGCGAAAGTTGTACGGTTGGTCAGTGTTTCGCTTTCCTGGTAGAGGATGACCTCTGATAGAGGATACTTTTCAGTGCATTTTTTTTCAAACAGTAGCAGGGACCTTTATTAAACTAGCTATTAAATACAGAATAAGTTTAGTTTGATTGTGTAGGATGTTATAAGGTTATAGACAAAGTTTTGAATCCATTCCTGGAACTAGCCGATACAAAGCAATGAGTGTAAAGTGTCTTGCGCACAGCTTGCCCTTGACGGGGTTTGAACCCACAAGGCCAGCAATCTTTAGATTAGATTTCTGTTGCATGTACTGCTCGGCAATAGATGCATCTGTTTTCAGTATATCACAGTCTTTTGTGCTTAGTTGTATATTTTTAAGTTAAAGTTCTCTAAGTTCATGTCCGCCTTGTTTACTGCCTGCCATTTATGATTAGTTTTAGGTCATATTGTTGTTTCTGATCTTTATTTGTCAAGAAACACCACAGGTTTCCTTTTGTGCATTTGGATGAAAACGACAGTTTTTCCTGAATATAGGTTCAATTTATCAGAACACCAGAGTAAAACCACCAAGTTTTTAGAATCTATTCTAGAAGGATGATATCTTAGTTTTAAACATGAATAATAGAATGGTAATGTGATGCATCTTCGAGGGATTTAGTGCATGGTATTTACATCAAAACATTTTATTTTCAGGCAGAACACTATGATGAGCTTATTACCAAATCAACTTTAAATCCGCATGTAAGTAAAAATTATGTTTATATGCCAATGAGACCATAGTCAGGCTATGGAATGATATTAAGGTAAAAATTACACAATGCCTGCTTACTGTTACAATTTACTCATTGACACTGCTATTGTGCTTATTGGTACAGTCACTATGCATGCTTGTACTTTCATCACGCTTGTTGACAATTACACACTGCCTGCTTACTGTTACAATTTACTCATTGACACTTCTATTGTGCTTATTGATAAGTCGATATGCATGCTTGCACTTTCATCACGCTTGTTGACAATGATACCATGCTTGCTGGAAGTTACAACTTGTTTGGTGTTTAGTCCCTGATGCCTTTTTGATATTTTCATTTGAGTGAATCTAGCGTAAAGGTTTATTTCATCATGCATCTTGGTTAATTTGTAATGCATACACGAAGTGATCAACCAGTATGGAACATGTTATCAGGCACTAGGCAACATATAACTAAGCATAATTATGTCATATTTTGATAACAGGGGGCGCTATGTTCTAGTCGTGTTTTTTCCGTAATTTGAATAAGTATTTGCTGGAAAGATTATCGTGGATATCCGAATATGTATAGACAGATTTATCAATAGTTACTTCCCCTTCTTTTCAATTTGCCGTTTGTCGTAACTTTATTTAGCAATAGACTGTCGGTCACTTCTTCTACCCGTATCATTGACTATATATTCTGTATGCATGCCATAACGTCCAAATATAGGCCACAACAATTAACATTGACTCATTGTCCAAAATTTTGACTGGACTGGAATTAGTCACAATTACAGGACTGTGACTAGTAATAGGGCCTACATCTAATTTAAGTAATTTGATTTGATTTAGGGGCCAGATTGAATTTTAGCTCACCTTCTACATCTTATTTGCTTAAATTAATTTGGTTTTCTTAGAAATGGAGGACTTGCGGTTTGAAATTCCTAAAATTCCAAAAATAAAGGTGTGTGGGGGGGGGGGGGAATCCCGGGATCTGGGATCGTATTAGATGTAGAGGGAAAACTAATAAACTATATTTGCATAATGATTATTGTCGTAATGAAAGGCGATTTAAAAACGTTAAGTTTTTATTTTTTATTGTATGTAATAATTGGTAAATTAATTTAACTTAGGATATAAATATATTTAGAGCTATTTATTAACAAACTTAAAATGCGGAAATCACAATAATTAAAATTATATGCCTAATTAATTGGAAAAAATAAAGACTATATTCTTGAATTGGTCAAATACCGGGATCCCTACATGGCTTTTCTGAAAACTATATTCTTGAACTTGCCAATTCCCGGGATCTTTATATATTTTAATACGATCTCGGCTTTTCTGAAAACTATATTCTTGAACTGGTCATTTCCCGGGATCCCTATATGTTTTAATACGATCCCAGCTTTTTTGAAAACTACATTCTTGAACTGGCCAATTCCCGGGATCTTTATATATTTTAATACGATCCTGGCTTTTTTGAAAATTATATTCTTGAACTGGTCAATTCCCGGGATTCCTATATGTTTTAATACGATCCCGGCTTTTCTGAAAACTATATTCTTGAACTGGTCAATTCCCGGGATCCCTATATGTTTTATTACGATACCGGCTTATCTGAAAAATATCTCCTTAGTCTGGTCAATTTCCTGGATCCCAATATTTTTTAATACGGCCAATTCCCGGGATCTTTATATATTTTAATACGATCCCGGCTTTTTTGAAAATTATATTCTTGAACTGGTCAATTCACGGGATTCCTATATGTTTTAATACGATCCCGGCTTTTCTGAAAACTATATTCTTGAACTGGTCAATTCCCGGGATCCCTATATGTTTTCATACGATCCCAGCTTATCTGAAAAATATCTCCTTAGTCTGGTCAATTTCCTGGATCCCAATATTTTTTAATACGATCCCGGCTTTTCTGGCTGAATTGATTGACAACTTGTGTTTACCTTTTCTTATTGCATATTAGCACTCTTGATGCCCAATATACAACGACCTCCATTGCCATTACATGTACTTACAATATTAAATAAGATTTTGCGTGTGTGACATTCTGATGTCAATTAATTAACGCTTTTGTCTGTGAAAAAATACGTTATTCTTTATAACAAAATCTGTGGAAATTTATATTTCAGTTTATAAAATTACATTACCTAAAGGGGATGGCTATGAGTTCTACCTCTGTCAGTTTAGTGGAAAAGATGTGTACTTCACTCCATTAGCTATGTATTAGGTATTTTCATATGAAATATTCTGCATTTCAGTTTTTTTTCTTACGGTCCCGATCTTAGTCAGGCATGGTGTAGAGAAATTGTGTCCAGTGGCCAAATTAAAAAAGAAGAAGAAAACAATCGAAAATGAAAAGCCAGATTTTTCCAAAAATGCTGCCAATTTTTTTTTATTTTTTTTTTTTTAGTTATTCACATTTTTTCTTTTTGTTGAGAGTCATTTTAGCAGCCCTGGTTCTGTTTTTGTCAAGAAGGTTCGTATTTTTCATCCTGTGAATTTAAATACTCGTGATTTTTTCTTCATTATTCTTTTTCAGCTTATCAAAGAGAGTGCTCCCCCTTGTCTGACAGTGGCTCATTTTCCTGAACTCAAGGATGATAAAGGTACTTACATGGCTTTATTAGTGTGAGAGTGCCCTCTTGCTAAGGGGTATTGCTATCTGCTTCTCAATTCAAGGAAAAGTGGTTCAGGCCTTCTTTTTACCCTCAGAACTAGTTTTTGCCAGTATGATGTAAAAATGACAAGCACATAAGGTTATACAACTGTTTGACCAGGTTAATTTGTGTCCTATTTGGGTCACAATACTGTTCTCTCATAGGTCATCAGTATAATTTGGAAGCAGACTTGAGAACTCTTCAAATAAACTGTCATTATAATTCGTACTAATATGAATACAAAATGTGGGGCCTCTGACTGATTGTTAAAAGGACAGACACATACAATGTAATTTGACTTGAACTAATCTAATTTCATTAGAATTTCTCTAAGATCGTAGAACTTTCCCTTGTTAGATTGATATAGATGTAGATTTAATGTTGTATTTTTTTCCAAACAATTCTTAAAGGGGCTTTGTACGAGGGATGATCAAAACTTAACCAGACTTTGTAGATGGTATACCTTACTTGTTAAAAACATTAACATGAAAATACAAGCGACATAAATGGGAATCTATCCCCTAAATGATACAAGAAATACCAACAAGAAATATTAACAAATAAAAAAGGAATACTGTTATTTGCATGTAAAGCAATGCGACGCACAGTTTTAACTTTAAAATTTGATGTTAACGACATCACAAGCGTATTGTCTTTAATGGAGAAGCTTTTTACTCATTCAATAATTAGGCGGCTAGCCAATATGTGTGTTCCTCGTAGGCCTTCCTTTCCCACTAAACTTAAAAAGTTTTCATAGGACTTTACCAGTTTTAATGTGACTTTAAATACATTGTAAAAATAGTTTAGTTAAATAAGAATATAATTATTGAACAAATGAATAGAATAGAAAAAAATAAAAACTAATGTTGTGGGTGCAGCATGGATTTAAACCTCAAGCTGCTGAATTTCTTAAATGGACTTGTCCAGTTTTTGGAACTGGCTATTATCAATTTAATGGAATTCAATGAAAATTTTAAGTTGGTAAGCCAACGGTATAGAACCTGATGTGTGCATTCTGACCTGGTTCTAGGTAATCACTTTCAGTTGCAGCAGGTTATGGGTATAGTTTAGTTAGAGCGCCATTTTAGTCATCGTTTTGATACCCACTGCCGAACCATTCATATTTACATGTTAATCAGGTGTGGGTATCCTGGTATCCCACGATGCCTTTTGGTGAACCAGAACAATGTTAAAAATGTAAAGTTTAGTTTTGATTCTTTAATTTTCAGGAATTGTTTTGATGGCAGGAGAATATGATGATAGTATTATTGTAAGTATAATTTTACTTTGTATATTGTTTAGACTTCTCAAAGAATAATGATATCATGGTGGTGGTGGTATTGGTAGTTTTCACTCAGGGTCATGGCAGTAAGCCACATTGAATTTACCAGAGCACAGTTCAGCCACTGCACCATTCCTTGGCAAGCTGTCAAGCAGTTTACCAGTACTGGTTGCCTTCACTTTTGAAAGGAACTGAAACTTCTGTACATGCCATAGCAGAGGTACAGTGCAATGACCATAGAAAAGATTTCATGACCAATCACAACGAAAGTGATCTGTGACCTGCACTGTCCGGAAATCCAATTTGGGTCGCCCAATTCACAGTCCAACACTCTACCTATTGAGCTTACCAGACAGCAAATCATAATATCATGGTACTGACTCTGGCATTTATACAATCCCTCAGTCCTTTTCCAAGCCATTTTGGAAAAAATGTGCCTAACCCAGTTTGGGAAATTTTGCACCAGAAATAATGCATTTAGAGGCACCTGAGTTCTACCTCCACAAGTTAAGGTGACAACGGAGTCAATTATCACTGAAAATACCTAAAATGAGATTTTTTGCTAAGTAGATTTATCAACCTTTTCTGAACACATTCGTGATTTAATTTTGGAAGCAGTTAGTCCAAAAAATGTGTTTTTAAACGATTTAAAACGGTACCTATACTATTTGTATCTGCTATTCGCGTAACCTGTCGATTATCGATAACGCTCCGCCCCCTGTTGAGGCATCAATGAGGGAAATCGGTAGTTCCATATATCCGTGAATTACAGGTCCATACTGGTCCATACTTCTCGTAATACATGTATCGTTCATCTACCGTACATCTTTTATGAATATCTCAACATTAAGCCTTTTTTATAAATTAAGAAATTGTCGGCCAATGTACGTAACATAATGTATGAAACATAAATAATTAAGCATAGCGGCAAATCGCACGACCGTTGATTAAAATGTAGTTGCTAAAATATCCATAATGTGTGAAAATAATTTGTCTATCCCGTTAATCTGATATATATATATTACATTGAGTTGATAGACTTTTGTACGGATTCAAGGGCTTACTTTACATTCAACCTCGTTTTCTAACAATGTCTAGTAAAACAACAACAGACGACATTTTTTATGTGAACGCTTATATGACTTGTGGTAAGGTGTCCCTGACAAATTTCTAAACCATTTTAGATTGTCTAAGGATGATTATTTCTCTATGAATAAAAAAAGATATTAAAATATATTCTCAGTGAAAATAAATTGTTCGCCAGTAAATCCGACACAGTACTAATAAATCTGGGACAAAGTATGAAATTTATTGTCTATCCCGGTAGAAACTGGATCTCTATGCCGTGCATAGATGATATTCATGATAATAGAAGTCAAGAAGGCCACATCATAATGATCGAGTAATACCTTTTATTTCTATTAAAATATGTGAAGCATTATCAATTTGGTGGAAAAAATATATACTATCCCGTTCTTGTTTGTACATCTACCATGGACTTTAAAAGACTGTCAGAAGCTCAGTTTTTTGTTATTTTATTTTATATTTTAACGGAATTTCATACACGAATACACAGGCAGAGTGACACTGGTATAATACAATAGTAATGCTGACGATAATAATAATAATAATCTTCAAATAGGAAACAATTAAATACCCCGCTAGCGGTGCACAAATGCGTTCCATTTGCCCCCACTGAGTGCCTCAAATTTTACCGATAGTCACGTGACATGTGCGACAGATACTAGACGGACAGTAAATCACATTAAGAATTGAAGAAATTTCGGCTATAAACTGATTTTAATCAGCAGCTTTTTAATTGGTCAGATGTCACTGGGTCATAAAATGTTGTTAGAGTATGTTACCGCAACTTGTGACCCTCTCTGGTGCGATATTTGTGTATTATGCAATTATTTAGCGTGAAACGTAGGGGTCCGAGAGAGAACAGCCGATTTATGACACTTCGTTTGATGCGGGTCGGACTAACTTTGAATCGGCATAACTTTTTTAATAATCAAGCAATTAACATGCGCTTTAAAGCACATGAAAGGAAATTCATTTACGGAGGGAACCGTGTCAGGGATTTTTGTTTGCTCAATCAGCGACTTAATTATCTTTAATTACGTAATATGTATGGTGAAAAAAGTCGCATAAAATGTTTGACGTTACGTAATATTTTTTTGAGAAAAGATATAAAAAATTTGAGACACGGTTCCCCAGATAATATAAGTATGGTTATTTTCCAAAAGTTTGATGACAAAAAAATAAAAAATGACTTTGATATGACGATTTAAAATTTTAGGATTTTTATTCAAAATCAATCATTTACAAAGGCATTTTTTTCAAATATGTTATTTTTTATGATGATCAACGACTTTTAATGCGCAAAGATTAAATGAATAACAAGTATTACTAAAATAACTTGGTTTAAATGACATTTATGTGAGTACCACGGAAAGTGTCTGTTGTCACCTTAAGCTAGAAAGTAACCAAAAGATATTTTCAGTGTTGATATGACTTAAAAACCAACTAAATAAACAAAACAAACTTGTTTCTAGCACTGAGAATAGTCAAGTATGATTTTGTACAACAGCTCTTGATGATAAGTATGAAAATGCTTTAAAAATTCAGAGGCAACATTTTTTTAGAAAAATATTAAATCCTGTTATTTTTGTGCTCCGTATGTGACATGAAATTTTTAGATTATAAGATAGTTTATGTGCTATATTAAAGGTTCCAGGTACATTGTAGTGCTACACAACAATATTTTGTAACTTTCAATGCATGGACAGATGTTTTTTTTTTCATCTCAATACATTTTTCCACTTATTAACCGTAAATTATTATTTAAATATTTTTCTATTTTTCTTAAAATCTTAGTACATTTTTCTCAAGTTTAATTTTCTTTAAATATTTTGGTTTTATCTGGAGGCATGTAGCTTTAATAGTGCAGACTGAAAAGTAACAGAATAGACAAGAACGTGATTTTTTATGCCTACTGTGTGATTTTGCTGCTTGATTTTTTGTTTTTCAGAAAAAGTCCGAGGCGTTGAATCTTGTGAAACAGATGACGTTATACTATGGGAAGGAGGCAGGAGAGAGGTACACATTAGTGCGAACATTTCACAAGAACCCAGAAAATTTCCAGTACATGGACATCATAGAACAATATAAACTTAATAAAGACTACCTTGAAAATAACCCATATTGAAATAAACAAATTTTATATATTTATTCTGAATTAGCGTTATTGTTTTTGAATCCTGTTCGCAAGTGAAAATTGTCATATAAAAGACTCTTTGGTCGAGTGGATGATTTTAAATCTAATTTCCCTCACAAACGTGGTTCAAATCATGCTAGAGATTTTCAGTCCTTTATTGCGAGAAAGCAAGCTTTTTAAATAGCTAGGGCCCCGGTTATTTCATACAGGAAATTGTCCAATTAGTTTGGAAAGATCGATGGTCCTATTTTGATGCTGTACTGACTTGAAACAATATTGCATAGGGGCCTTTTTCTCACATAAGTGTCAAGATTTGTTTTATGAACAGAACAGATTTACTTATATTATATATTATTATATTATATTTATTTAATTAGACTTGTACGTACATGTTTATGTTTGATTTTTCTCTTGGTTTATGTCATACTTCTTGTCCTTACATCTAGAATCTATTACTTACAATATATAGATCAAATTATTGGACACATAAAATGAAAAAGAAAATGTAAAAACTAAGAAATATACTCTGAATTAATAGAAAATCGAGTTTTAGCGCGAAGCTTATCCACGTTTCATTTTTTGGTCATTTTACTCTCAATTAAGATAACTGTTTTAGAAAAATGATGTGAGCGGATATTCTGAATTTTTGCACACAAGTTCTTGGTCCACGCCTTACTAATGGCACACAAACCCCTTAGAATTATTTCTAGTCCGTAATTTTGGGGCACATTACGACAATTTAGCGCTTTGAATGAATTCAATTAAATTGCAATTAAAGATAGAGTAATTCCGTTTCTATATTGCTATATGATAATATGTCTACTATTAAACAGTGAAACTAAATTGTAAACATAAATTGAACGCGACTTATTGCCTAATAGAACGTTTTAAAAAAATATGGAATGCCGGGGATCGAACCCGGGGCCTTTCACATGCAAAGCGAACGCTCTACCACTGAGCCACATCCCCATGTATATGAACTTGAGTGTTTATAGATACACAAAAATAAAGATGATAAAAATGAAATTGCATTAGATAAGGCAATCTTGTAAATACAAAACGGTTTAATCGCAATTTTTTTTTACACAGTTATAGTGCTGATAATGGTCAAAAGATGTGGAAATGCCGGGGATCGAACCCGGGGCCTTTCACATGCAAAGCGAACGCTCTACCACTGAGCCACATCCCCATATATTCACAGTAAAACCCCATAACTCGAAAGATGGCTAGTTTTTTTTTAATTTGCACGCTTTAATTGATTCGGGTTAAAAAAATTTGTTACTGAAAATGATCTTTTATCTAGATCTTTCTTTGTAACAGTATGATGTCCTTTTTTAAACATTGTGAACCAAATAATAAATACAAATGTACTGGCAAACTTAACTTCCAACTGAGCACGAAAAATAATCTTAAGTCATAACCCGGGAAAATTGGCACGTACGCCACAAACTAAAAATTTGCACATGCTGTATATGGGATATCACTCACATAAAGTGACGCTTTTTTCTGTTATTTTTCTATAATTATTTTTTTTACAATTTTCGTCGTCGTTGTCATCATTTTAGTTAATTGTTTATATAGCACATTCTTCATACAGGATGAAGAAATCGGTCAAAGGGAATTAACTTTAATCACACGTAACGTTTCACTTGTTTGTGAAAACAATATTTTTTTCTTTTTGAAAATAAGTGATAGGTCATTTGGCCGCGGCTGCATAAGACAGTCATGGTTTGGAAAACTGCGTAACGGATTGTTGTTTGAGGCATAGAACTATATGGCTGTTTAGATGTAGTCGAGTATCCTTGGCTTTTACTCAAATCCTGAGCATGTGTTTCATCCTTTTCCGGCCACGGAAGATTTAACCAATAGCGGTAGTTTAATTGCTTGCAATTGCGTAGCAAATCCCTGTGATGCATATTTCACGTAAATGTTTCCTTCAAATGACCACGCTTTATCAACATTTGACTTGTCTTTTACACGACAGGATGCCAACATGTCCGCGTTCATGTTCGTCAAATCTTCGTTGACATAAATCTTATGTTCTTTCAGTGAAAAGTTCGACTTTTGTTTGGCGTCTTACAAATTTAACTATAATTGGCCTATGCTTGCCGACTTTGTATTTTCCAAGTATGTGGCTGATGTAAATATCTGCTTTCTGCAGAACAAGATCTGATTTGCTTTTTATTGTGTCTATTAATTTTTGATAAACTGTTTCTGAGGTCTGCCTGTTGTCATCGTCCGTAATGCCAAATATTCGAACAATATTTCTGCGACTGTATTGTTCGGACTCGTTTTCAAATTTTTCACAGCAAAATTCATCTTTTTCAATTCTTTCGTATAGTGACTGATCTTTTTCTTTGAGTTCATTTATAATTAAATCTTTTGTTCTAGTTTTTCAATTGTCTGAGCTTGTGTATGGACGTCATGTTCGAGAACCTCTACTCTCTTAGTCATTGCACTAAGGAAACTTACTTTCATTTCATTCATTTTATCTTCGGTAATTTTCTTTATAAAAGTTGTATCATCTTTTGATAGGAGTGTTGATAATTGAATACTGATGTCTGTCAGCTGCTTTTTAATTTTTTTTTCGTTATAAAGTTTCCTTTAAACATGCAGTAGTATTATACACCGAGCTGTCGTCCATAATGCAATTATTTTTGGGCGTGTTATTAGATTGAGGTTTTGGATCACTTTGCTTTACTTTTTAGTTTTAGTCTTTTTACCTTTTGGTTTAAAAACTGGGTAAACAGGTTGATTGTCAATATTGTCACTGGTATCTTATTCATTAGCAGTTGAAGAGCGTTTTCTTGCTTTCATTTGAGCTCATCATGATACATAAATCATTTCAACATAAATCTTCCATAAATATATAAATATCACACTGTTCAACAAAAGCATATTAAAGCCGATAGCGGCTCAGTCATGCGTGACCGCAAATTTTGTCAGGGACGGCAGACCCTCAAGCTATTTTGCGCTCTCAAATTGCTCACAAAAAGTCTCTCCATGCACACATTCAATTTCTAAAAGTTCAAGATAACCTCTTTATGCAACATTCAAATTCAAACATACATATTTTTATAAAATTCCATATCCTTCATGAATGCAACAGCAACTCAATTATACGAATTTAACATTTACATCGCTATAAAAATCGTGAAAGCCTTTAGCCAAAATACAACATTGTTTTGTTTACATCTAACCGGTAGTCACCACCTTTTAACCGAATAGAAAAAAATATTACCACACATTGATGGATAAAAGATGTCTTCACATGATAGACAAAAGATAATCCCACATCGATGGACAAAATATTACTTCTCATTGATGGACAAAAGATTACTTCACAATGATAGACAAAAGATAACCCCACATCGATGGACAAAAGATTACTTCACATTGATGGACAAAAGATTACTTTACAATGATAGACAAAAGATAACCTCACATCGATGGACAAAAGATTACTTCACATCGATGGACAAAAGATTACTTCACAATGATAGACAAAAGATAACCTCACATCGATGGACAAAAGATTACTTCACATCGATGGACAAAAGATAACCTCGCATCGATGGACAAAAGATTACCTCACATTGATGGAAAAAAGATAACCTCACATTGATTGACAAAAGATTACTTCATTTTGATGGGCAAAAGATACAGAAAGTAGTTTTAAGGGTAGAATTTATTTTAACAACACTTAATGTAATAGACTCTCTGGCCTAGTGGATGTTGTTGATGACTGTCACCCAAGAAATCGGAGTTCAAAACCTAGCGTGTGACATGTATTTTTTTTCTTTTTTTTTCTTTTTAATCATGCATAATGTATTGGTAATAAAACAAACTGAAAAAATAAAATGATTAGATCAACATATTTTTTATTTGAATGAAAATGTAGATATTCTGTGTCTGTGTACAGTGAATTTTAAGCTACAATAACTGCTTGTTGTCCATTGTCAGCATCAATTCATAACATAGAATAAGTTTCAAAAGGATAGTACTTTCTTGAAGCGATAATAACTTAATCCAATATTTAATCATAATTATTTTCCGTTGAAAATACCCTTCATGTGTCTTCACTTTCAAGTCAAAGTATTTTATAGAAGCTAGTAAAAAAGCAATTTCTTTCTTTAGAGATCACATTTTCCCTATTTTTTGCAATGCAACAGAATAATAATTGTTCGTGTATTGCTGAAGCAGTGTTTGATTTATAGCGATGAAGCATGAACATTTTTTTTAAATTACATGTTTTTGTATCATGGTTCCCAGGAAAGGTTTAACATAGAAGAAAGACTAGTTTTTTTATTTATTTATTATGTCGAGGAAATGCTGTAAAGTTCATAATTAAGAATAATGATGATGGGTATATATGGTAGTTACTAAATGTATCGACTTCATGTATCGAAATTTATCAATCAATGTTTGAATATTTATTCCAGCAGTATTTCATTTTCATAATTGTAAACATCATATATGTCAAAATCCTTTTTATATCTAAAGATATGTAAAACAAATTGTACCTGCAGATATACAAAACATATTTTGTCACAGATATTTAGAAATATACTATCACAAAACATTTTTTTTTCGAAATATTTAGAAATATTTTATTACTACAGATGTTCAAAAACATAGTGTTCTTTTTTAACTTTCTAAAAACATTTTGCTTTACATATATTCTAAATAAATTAATGTAACTGGTTTTCGTGATAAAACGTCTTTTCTTCTTTGGTTTGTTTTTAGAGTACATTTTGAGATCAATGATTTGTTTCCATCTCATGTATTTGATTAGACAGACGTAACTTCCAGTTGAATGTTGTATACTTCAACTGCAAATGACGTACGTTTGACCTTTCACATCATCTATCCGGAGTGTTTTGTTATGACTGATCGAAATACATTTATAATACTGGCACGTTTGTAACGTCATTTTTCATTGGATAATCGTGACGTTTAATAGTTGTATTTTCTGATCGAAAATCAGGAACTACAAAGCTAATATTAATCTCTTACACAGCGGTTTCACGACAAAACTAACAACAAGTAGTTCTTAAAACAGCTTAAACCTAGCGATTTAAAAGAAATAGTTTTATTTTGTTACAAGTATCCAACAAATTACAACGCATTCAAAGTTTAAAAGTAACTTCGAGTTATAGAATTGTCAATAAAATTTTTTTTAATGTACATTCGCAAATTACGCGGGTGGATATGATTTCAATGAAAATGCTAATTTTAGCGATGTCGATTACCGAATACTACACACATAAATATGACTGTCGAGTAGTGGAATTTATACATGTCGGACTATTTTGGCGAGAAGATTTTTGCTAAATAATTTACACCAATGTTAAACAACAGGTTTATCGTGAACAAAATACCTCGAAATAAATAAGGATTACAAACTGGAAGTTCTTAATTTAGTATAATTACTTGATTTTATTCAAGCCCTTCGTATAACTTCTCCGTGGTGCAGGGGTAACGCGCTTGTTTTGAGTGTCAGAGGTCTGGGGTTCATATCCCATTCAAGGCAACTTTTTTATTTTTTTTTTAAAAAGGTTTCTTTGTTAAGGAAGTAGCCACGTTATGCTAGGATAAAGTGTGGCTGTCATACAAATGAACATAAATGATTTTTGATGCAACTCTAGTCATGCAAAATTCCGTATGTATCAAACTCTGGTGCCCTGCAAGAAGAATTATAGTACAAAAAAATAAACTTATACAGGAAAATAATACAGATATACAGTGCGATTTAGATTGCAAAGATCAGAAAATACCACAGAGCTTGCAGCCCTTTGATTTTTTAATCGGAGTTGAATGAATTTGGAGTGCAAATAAAGTGCCGATTGGTGAATTAACCTGATGTAATTTTAAAATAAAAACAAAATGGCGGAAAGTGGAAGAAAAATTGGAGACAATTATGAGGTTCCATCTTTCTGGTCGTGTGAAGGAACATTCAACCATGTTTAAGTAAGAATAAGCAAACTGTAGCTGACAAATTTTGTCAGCTTGTAATGAATTCTATTGTAATGATTGTTTTAAAGTACATGTAACGTGCTCACCATCATAAAATCATCTAGATCGGTGAGCGTGAAAGAAATTTATGCTACACATACTTTGTTTGAAATGAAAACTTGACAATGTGTGATCAACATAAAATACATTTTGAATTCTTCTGTAGAGATGAAAAGCAGCGAGCACTGGATGTATATGGATATTTTTTTAAATTGTGTGGTTAATTTACTAATCATAAATTACGAATATGAATCGGTGTTCAGTGTACTGTAGTGTGGCTGCCCTGTTATGCCGCATATAGCTGCAAACAAATATAGCTCCCCAAAGAGCTTTAAATATCAAGCCACACATTACTAAAATTGCACGTTCGAATATAGCTCCCAACAAAGTGCGTTGTATCACAGGAACTTGAAATTTAATCAATACATCACAAAATATACGTATATTAGTCGTTAGTGATATAGCCCTTATCTCTAAATAAAAATATATAGAGATCTAAGGGCTATATCACTAATGTACGTAAATTTTGTGATGTACTGATAAAATTGCAAGTTCCTATGATTGTATATGGCAAGTGGGCAAATATATTTTGACAAAGAAAGCTCTCCGTATATAACAATGCCAATTATAAGGTATAACAATAATCTATCTAAAAACATCATCAGAAACATCATCATTTATAATCATTATCATCATCATAATCTACTAATCATCATAATCATCAATGTATCATCATCATCATCATCTTTAGTAATTTAAACTTACCAGCAGCATCATCGTCTGAAAGTCATCATCAACAGTACATCATTAGTGTATTAATCCTTATTCATCGTTATCATTATAGTCATCAGAACAACATCGCAATCGGGGATGTGGCTCAGTGGTAGAGTGTTCGCTTTGCATGTGAAAGGCCCCGGGTTCGATCCCCGGCATCTCCATATTTTTTATCAAAACGTTTATTTAATATGTAATAATTCGCGTTCAATTTACGTTTACATTTTAGTTTACTGTTTGAAAGAAGAGATTATGTCAATAATAATATAGAAACGGTATCTTTAATTAAATTCAACTTGAATCATTTTGCGAGTGCTGGATGTAGATGCATTTAATTGTCTGAACTCAAAATATACATCGGTTTCATTCCTTTTTGTTAAATATAATGTACTGCAGTGCGGACGCCCTGAATTACGTCGCATATAGCCTTCAACAATTATAGCTCTCCGAAGAGCTTTAGCTGTCCATACCTTACTACAATTGCGCGTTCGAATATAGCTCCCAACAAAGGGGAGTTGTAAACGGCAAGATGCCCCCATTTTGACAAATAAAGCTCTCCCTATATAATAATGTCAGTTATAAAGTATAACAATAATCTATCTAAAGCCATCATCTCTATTGGCACCAAACTTTCCTGAAAGTCTGCGAGTGTCCAACATAACGCTGCAGGCCAATGAAATGGACTCTTAAAGGTCACTAGAAGTAAAAAATATGATTATTTCCATTGGCACCAACCATTCCTGAAAGTCTACGAGTGTCCGAGAATCAGTCGCAGACCAACAAAATGGACTCTTGAGGGTCCCTGGAAGTCTAAATTTTCTATATCAGCATTGGCGCCAAAATTCCTGAAAGTCTGCGAGTGTCCATCAAAAAGTTGCAGGACAAAGAAATAGTCTTTTAAAGGTCCTTAGAAGTCAACAATATCATTATTTCTATTGGCACCCAAAATTCCTGAAAGTCTGCGAGTGCCTCAGAACTGCCTAGAAGTCAAAAATATAAAAAAAACTTTGGCAACAGTAAATCCTGGAACTCAGAATCAGTCTGCCAGCTGAGCATTCCAGCAGAGCTTATTAAAACTATAATTGAGAATGCATCGCAAGAATGCTTATCCAACACAGCATTTTCACACTATTTTTCAGAATGGCCTGCTAGATTGCTTAGCCAGCTTAGCATTCCACTAGAGCATTTTTCACTATAACTAGGAATGCTCTGCTAGATTGCCAAGCCAGCTTAGCATTCCAGAATAGCATTTGTACACTATATTTAGTAGTGTCCTGCTAAATTGATTAGCCAGCTTAGCATTCCAGCAGAGCATTTTTACACTTTATTTAGTAATGCCCTGCTAGATTGCCTAGCCAGGTTAGCATTCCAGCAGAGCATTTTTTCGCTATATTTAGTGATGCCCTGCTAGATTGCCTAGCCAGCGAAGCATTCCACCAGAGCATTTTTTACACTGCACTAAGGAATGCCCTGCTAGATTGCCTAGCCAGCTTAGCATTCCACAAGAGCATTTTTACACTATATTTAGTAATGCCCTGCTAGATTGCCTAGCCAGGTTAGCATTCCAGCAGAGCATTTTTTTCGCTATATGTAGTAATGCCCTGCTAGATTGCCTAGCCAGCTGAGCATTCCAACAGAGCATTTTTACACTATATTTAGGAATGCCCTGCTAGATTGCCTAGCCATCTTAGCATTCCAGCAAATCATTTTAACACTATATTTAGTAATGCCCTGCTAGATTGCCTAGCCAGCTGAGCATTCCAACAGAGCATTTGTTCACTATATTAAGGAATGCTCTGCTATAGTGCCTAGCCAGCTGAGCATTCCTGCAGAGCATTTTATGACTATATTTAGTAATGCCCTGCTAGATTGCTTAGCCAGCTAAGCATTCCACAAGAGCATTTTTACACTATATTGAGGAATGCCCTGCTAGATTGCCTAGCCAGCTAAGCATTCTACCAGAGCATTTTTTCACTATATTAAGGAATGCCCTGCTAGATAGCCTAGCCAGCTTAGCATTCCACCAGAGCATTTTTACACTATATTTAGTAATGCCATGCTAGATTGCTTAGCCAGCTTAGAATTCCACCAGAGCATTTTACACTATATTTAGAATGCCCTGCTAGATTGCCTAGCCAGCTTAGCATTCAACCAGAGCATTTTTTACACTATATTTAGTAATGCCCTGCTAGATTGCCTAGCCAGCTTAGCATTCCAGCAGAGCTTTTTTTCACTTTATTTAGTAATGCCCTGCTAGATTGCCTAGCCAGCTAAGCATTCCAGCACAACATTTTTTTTCACTATATTTAGTTAGGCCCTGCTAGATTGCCTAGCCAGCTGAGCATTCCAACAGAGCATTTTTTCACTATATTAAGGAATGCCCTGCTAGATTGCCTAGCCAGCTTAGCATTCCAGCAAATCATTTTAACACTATATTAAGTAATGCCCTGCTAGATTGCCTAGCCAGCTGAGCATTTTTTCACTATATTAAGGAATGCTCTGCTATAGTGCCTTGCCAAGACTGAACATTCCTGCAGAGCATTTATAAAAACTATATTTAGTAAGCCATGCTAGATTTTAGCCAGCTTAGCATTCCACCAGAGCATTTTTTACACTATATTGAGGAATGCCCTGCGCTAGGATTGCCTAGCCAGCTGAGCATTTCCAGCAGAGCATTTTTTACACTATATTAAGGAATGCCCTGCTAAAATTGCCTAGCCAGCTGAGCATTTCCAGCAAATCATTTTAAACACTATATTTAGTAATGCCCTGTTAGATTGCCTAGCCAGGTTAGCAATTCCAGTTAGAGCATTTTTTTCGCTATATTAGTAATGCCCTGCTAGATTGCCTAGCCAGCTGACAGCATTCCACCAGAGCATTTTTTACACTATATTAAGGAATGCCCTGCTAGATTGCCTAGCCAGCTGAGCATCCAGCAAATCATTTTACACTATATTTAGTAATGCCCTGCTTAATTGCCTAGGCCAGCTGAGCATTCCTGCAGAGCATGTTATGACTATTATTTAGTAATGCCCTACTAGAATTGCTTAGCCAGCTTAGCAATTCCACCAGAGCATTTTACACATAATAATGCAGGAATGACCCTGCTGAGTGCCTAGCCAGCTGAGCATTTTTTTCACTATATTAAGGGATGCTCTGCTTATAGTGGCCTTGCCAGCCGAACATTCCTGCAGAGCATTTTATAACTATATTTAGTAATGCCATGCTAGATTGCTTAGCAGCCAGCTTAGGCATTCCACCAGAGCATTTTTACACTATATTGAGGAATGCCCTGCTAGATTGCCTAGCCAGCGAGCATTCTAACCAGTAGATGCTTTTTTTCACTATATTAAGGAATGCCCTGCTAGATTGCCAGCCAGCTTAGCATTCCACCAGAGCATTTTTACACTATATTTAGTAATACTCCTGTTAGATTGCCTAGCCAGGTTAGCATTCCAGTAGAGCATTTTTTCGCTATATTTAGTAAATGCCCTGCTAGACTTGCGCAAAAACAGCTGAGCATTACAGCAGATCATTGAATTCCCTATATAAATTGAAATGCCTTTTTGCTAAGCTCACTGTTCACTGCTACCTTCTCACATACGTCGCTTTTATACCTTTTTGTTCAATATACTGCAGTGTGGACGCCCTGTTACGCCGCATATAGCTCTTAAAATTATAGCTCTCCGAAGAGCTTTATCTGTCCATACCTTACTACAATTGCACGTGATATAGCTCCCAACAAAGGGGGAGTTGTATACGCCAAGATGCCCCCATTTTGACAAATAAAGCTCGCCCTATAACATCAGTATATTGAGCAAAAAGAAAGAAAACCGATGCATATTTTCACAATTAAATGCATCTACATCCAATGGTCACAAAATGAATTCAATTAAATTGCAATTAAAGATAGAGTAATTCCGTTTCTACATTGCTATATGATAATATGTCTCCTATTAAACATTGAAGCTCAATTGTAAACGTAAATTGAACGCGACTTATTGCATAATAGAACGTTTAACAAAAATATGGAAATGCCGGGGATCGAACCGGTGTAACATTTCGTGTTACATCAAAAAAGATACATCGGGTCTGCGTCGGGCCTACATGACCTATCAATGCAACTATTTTGTATATCGGATTGACATCGGTACGATATTGCGTTTTCTGTTGAATTGATTATCATGCAGCAAATAATTGTCCATTTTGATATAAATTTCTAAAATTATTATAGATGAGTTTTAAAATGATATGTGGTTTGTAATGAACTTCAATATTTATGTTTTTAAGTACCTAAAAATCGCTGTTCCCAGAAGTCCTAAAATTTACAAATTTGCCTTTCACATGCAAAGCGAACGTTCTACTACTGAGCCACATCTCCATGATTATTAAGTTGAGTGTTTAGATATGAAAAAATAAAGATGATAAAAATGAAATTGCATTAGATAAGGTAAACTGCTCATCTTTTCTTTCAATATTAAAAACATACAATTGTATTAAGTAATCAATATTTTTTTGTTTTGTTAAATACAGAACGGTTTAATCACGATAATTTCTTACACAGTTTTAAGTGATGATAATGGTTGCCGTTTTAAAATATGGAGATGCCGGGGATCGAACAAGGGCCCTTTGAACGCTCTACCACTGAGCCACACCCCCATACGTTTATATTTGAAAATAGTAAAAACCCAAAACTCTGTATTTGGCTAGTCTTTTTTTTTAATTTGCACTCTTTAATTAAAACCTTTAAAAAATTATAACTACTGAACATGATCTTTTATCTAGATCTTTCTTTGAAACAGTTTGATTTCCTTTTTCAAACATTGTGCACCAAATTAATATTATTTTTCTATTATTATTTTTTTTTACAATTTTCGCATTTCCTGAGTCATACGGAAAAATACTTCAGCATATTCCTAAGACAGCCACATTCCCATTTTTAAAAACGTTATGATGCCAATACCATGAAGATCTAAATAGTAAAAGGGCATTTAACCTCTGGTTATGGCTTTTTGGCTTGCAGCGACACGGCTGCAAGCATTTGCATCTGGAAAACTTGGTTCCGGTTAGGTGGGTTCCTGCTTTATCTGTTGGTGCATGATTGAACGGGAAACCAGCTGCAATCGTGCCAATCGCAACTTTCGGCCTTTTCCGGTCAGTCTTCGGTTAATGATAATAGCCGATGTAGTTCCGATTTGCAATCGTGACAATTCGGGCGATTCAGTCATACTGCAATACAAATCTTTAGAAAGTCTATTTAGTTACTTCGGTAATGCCCAGTTTGTGTATATTAAATAGGATTTCTAATTTTTAAACTTTGAATTGGTAAAATACTTGGTTTAAACCGTAATAATTATAACGAAATTGTTTCCGTTTCATTTGTTTTTCAAGAACGCAAAAGTTAGTTCTTTTTATAATTGTTTTTTTTTTTGTCTGTTTAGTTTTATACAATAGAGAATGGTGACTGCACTATTAATTCCGTCTTCCAAGGGTGGTCCTGCTTACCAAATCACAGCATGAAATTGAGTTATATTTAGATCTACTGAACGCCAATTCAAACTTCTTGGTGAGGGTAATCTAAAAATAAGCCCATGCATATCAATTAACCTTGCAATGTTGCTGATCTATGTATCATAAGTTTGATACAATGCTTAATTAATTGGTACCGAGTAGTAACGAAGTATTTTTAGCTGCATTTACTTGTCTATAAAGCAAAGGTAATGATTTCGGCATGCGAAAAAAGGGAAATGAGATGTGCACACTTGTTTTCCTTTCAGTATCACGTTAATATTTTTACGATTGATCATTTTCTTTAATTAGTTTTATAGCAATAGAGAATAGATGCTAATCGTTATGGACAAAAATATTCGGTTTTCAAAAAAAAACAACCAAAAATACACAACAATCTAAATAAACACGCTTTAATGATATACAAATACCGTAATTCAAAAAAAGACATGTGATAATAAAATTGAACCCCCCCCCCCAAAACAATAAAGAACAATTTTAAAGGGTTGGGGATGAAGGCAGACAACTGTTGCAGGCGCCTTTCCTTTTAAAAGGAAACTTTATATTTTTAATTTGGCACGGCTTTGATCAGAGACATAGATACAGAGATAGGCAAAACTTCTTTAGCCAATCTAAGGATAAACTTGAATCTTATAGTTAAACGTGTAAAAATTATTAAACGAACACGCCAAATAAAGCGCCTTTTTAACACGCAAAGCGAAAAGCTCTAACACTGAACCATGATCCGATGGTGTTGATGTAGCCTAAGAAAATGGTGATAATTTATGATGATGATGAAATAAAGGATTGATGCACTGAATGATGTACTGCTGATGATGACTTACAGACGGTGGATAATGATAAAATTAGCATGTCGGAGTATCAAGTAACTTTATTGCTGGTGTACTCATGATCATGGGTGTTGATGATTAGGATGATAATTTTTATGATGATGATAATTATGAATGATGAAGATGTTCTTTGGAAGAGCTTTATTTGTCAACAATGGGGGCATCTGCGGTATACAACTCTCTCTTTGGTATGGAACAGATTAAAGCTCTTCGGAGAGGCTATATTTGTTGACTGGCTATATGCGCACGTCACAGGGCGTCCACACTGCAGTACTATTGAACAATAAGGGAAAGAAAACCGATGCATTGTTTTGAGTTCAGAGACTATTAACCACACAATTATAATGCATTTACACGCCAGCACTTCGCAAAATGCATACAAGTTGAATCAAATTAAGAGAAGCGTGGATACGTTTCTATATTATTATTGATTATAATGTCTTCTTTCAAACAGTAAACTAAGACTGTAAACGTAAATTGAGGGAAACGACGATCATTACAATAAAAAACGTTTTGATAAAAATTTGGAGATACCGGGGATCGAACGCCAGGGTCTTCACAATGCAAAGCGAACCGCTCTACACTGAGCACATCCCCGATGCGCCGTTGATCTAATGACTATAATTGATCATGGATGAGAATATCAGCGGATTAATACACTGATGACAGTATTTCAGTCATATAGGGGGGATGTAACTGTTGATGTGATTTCATGGAAGATGTGCTGCTGGAAAGTTTTAAATTACTTAAGAATGATGATGATGATAATCCTGTATGATTAATGACTGATGCTGATTATAATTGATGATGTTCTGATGAATGGTTCTTCGATGACTATTGTTATACGTAATAATTGACATTTATTATATAAGGAGAGCTAATTTGTGTCAAAATGGGGCGGCAATCTTGCGCATTACTACGCACTTTGTTGGGAGCTATATTGAACGTGCAAAATTTTAGTAGGTGTAGATTGATATTTAAAGCTTCTTTGGGGAGCTATATTTTGTTTTGCAAGCTATAATGCGCGCATAACAAGGCGTCCAGCACTGGCAGTATATTGAAAGCAAAAACGACATAAAACTGATGTAATTTTTGAGTTCAGACAATTAACCACACAAATTAAATTGATCTACATCAGCTACTCGCCAAATGAATACAAGTTGAAGAGAGATACGCGTT
The DNA here is from genome assembly GCF_026571515.1 of Ruditapes philippinarum. Taxonomy (NCBI): domain Eukaryota; kingdom Metazoa; phylum Mollusca; class Bivalvia; order Venerida; family Veneridae; genus Ruditapes; species Ruditapes philippinarum. Next base: position 34,689 of record NW_026858016.1, read on the forward strand.
TCTTCTTATTATTGATATAATGTCTTCTTTTCAAACAGTAAACTAAAATTAGGACATTAAAGATATTGAGATGCCGGGGATCGAACCCGGGGCTTTTCACATGCAAAGCGAACGCTCTACCACTGAGCCCCATTTTTATAACAACATTTGTTAAGATTAAAAAAAATGATATTGCATTAGATAAGGGATAAAGTTTTATGAAACTGCTCACCTTTTGTTTCAATATTAAAAGAATATACATTTGTATTCAGTAGCCTATTTTAGTCCATTTTTTTTTTGTTAAATATAAAACAGTTTAAACGCGCAGATTTTTTGACACAGTTTTGATTGAGGATAAGTAATTATATATGTAGGTAAAATATATAAAATAGGACGTTAAAAATATGGAGACGCCGGGGATCGAACCCGGGGCCTTTCACATGCAAAGCGAACGCTCTACCACTGAGCCACATCCCCGATGGTGACGTCTGATGACTATAATGATCATGATGAATAAGGATTAATACATTGATGATGTACTGTTGATGATTACTTTCAGACGATGATGCTGCTGGCAAGTTTAAATTACTAATGCTGATTACTGAAGAAGAAGAAGAAGATGATGATGATGATGATTATAGATGATGATGGTGATGATGATGATGATGATAATGAGTATAAATGATGATGATGATTATTATTATTATAAATGATGATGATGATAACGATTATAAATGATGATGATGATGATGATTATAAATGATGATGACGATTATGATTATTATTATAAATGATGATGATGATTATAATGATTATAAATGATGGTGATGATGATAATGATTATAAATGATGATGACGATTTTTATGATGATGATGATACACTGATGGTTATGATTATGATGATGATAATGATTATAAATGATGAAGTTTCTGATGATGTTTTTAGATAGATTATTGTTATACTTTATAATTGGCATTATTACATAGGGAGAGCTTTATTTATTTGTCAAAATGGGGGCATCTTGCCATAACAACGCACTTTGTTGGGAGCTATATTCGAACGTGAAATTTTAGTGAGGTGTGGATTGATATTAAAGCTCTTTAGGGAGCTATATTTGTTTGCAGCTATATGCGGCGTAACATGGGATCCACACTGCACAGTACACTGAACGCCGATTCATAATTTGATATTAGTAAATTAACCATGCAATTTAAAAAATATCCATATACATCCAGTGCTCGCTGCTTTTCATCTCAACAGAAGAATTCAAAATATATTTTATGTTGATCACACAAGTTTTCATTTCAAACAAAGTATGTGTAGCATAAATTTCTTTCACGCTCACCGGTCTATGATTTTATGATGGTGAGCACGTTGTGTACTTTAAAACAATCATAACATTAGGATTCATTACATGTTGAACAAAGTTTGTCAGCTACAGTTTGCTTATTCTTACTTAAACATGGTTGACACAACTGTTCCTTCACACGACCAGAAAGATGGAACCTCATGATTTTCTCCAATTTTTCTTCCATTTTCCGCCTTTTGTGTTTTTGTTTGGAAATTGCATCGGGTTAATTCATGTATTTACACTGTATTAGCACTCCAAATTCATTCTTAAACATGAACCAACTCCGGTTTTTTTAAAAACAAATACGCAAAATGAAATTTGCATATTATCTGATATCCCACAAGTTATCTGTCATATTATTTCAATCACATGATGCTTTATCAACGATATTTACCTTTAATAATAATGCTAAATATGTGTCATAGATTTTCCCTGCTTTAAGGGTTTTAGATATAGAAATATAAAATTAACACAGCAGAATTACGTCAGACTGGACGTTTGTGCATGTTGGCCTCACTCTATACAGCTGACAACGGCCAAAGCAGGTCAAGGTTAACCGTCTGATTTACTGTATCGCATCTTAGAACCTTATATAGGCCTATATCATACGCTAAGAAACATGTTAATAAATAGTAATATAATACTAGGAGTTGTTGACTTAATTCTTTTTTCAATAGGTCGAGCAAAAGTTCACCTTAATTATGTAACTTAAAAGATATAACAGGGTATGGTAATAGAAACCGAAAGCAACAAAATGTCTACATGTTGACATTAATTCGGACTGGGTTATAATTGTACATCCATGAGTAATTTTAAATTGTTTATTTCTCAAATAATTTCAATCATTATTTTATCGAATACACTAAACATATTCCTTTGATTGCCAAATATAAGTTATACATTATCAAAGATTACACCCTTTGTTTTGGTTTAATATTTAAACACCTAATACAACGTACCACGTGGTAGAACTATTTTCAGTCCGTATTAAGTCCGCGGTTAATTATTCGGTGTTTCGATTGTAGATATGTTACAGGTTAAATATTAACAATACCTGCCAAAGATTTATTGAATAAGCCATTCTTTATCACTAGCAAACAATTAAACAAAAGGATATAATTACTTTATACGTTAAACAAGAATAAATCAAGTGATAAAAACTATATACATGAAAACAATAGAGCGATCGATATGATTATGACAATATAAATTGCCAATTAATAATTATTGCAATGTTTACCACAGAGTTTGAAGATGTCTGAAACCAAGTGTAAGAGGCACTTCAATAGAATGTATAGAACTGAATTGCTATTTAAGAGAATAGTTAGGGACATTTTGAAAGAAAGGAAACTTTTATCAAAGCTCTGCAAGCATGGACATAATTTCAGCCCCTCACGACTGTGCTAAAATTTTGTATAACATCCATTACACAAAAGGTAGTTCTAATATTTTTGTTATTGATTTTTGTCGACAAGTTATAAAATAAAATCTATACGTTAGTAAATCTTATTTTATCGAGAGCGTCGTGAAAATTACAGGAAATCGTTGACATTCATTCTAGTATACCGATACTTATAACTCGCAGGTATTATGATAACACACATATATCAAAGGTTAATTTGATAACATAACTTAATAACAGCTAATCCTTAAATTAATTATCATCTATTAAAATGTTAAGTTGGAAGAATAACATACGAATTAATGTTAAATACATACTGTTCTTTAAACGATGTTTTACGAAAACTTGTTACATTTCTTTCATTTCTCCAAGCAAAGTAATAGCAGTGTTGCAGAATCTTACATTTAAGTGACATTTTTCTGATCATTTTTTCACTGCCAAGTGAAATTGATTTGACTATAATTTTCAAAAGATTCACTGTTATATAGATGATGGACCAAAAGTTGATATTGTAAAATGTTAAAGACAAAATTTAAATAAGCATTAATATATTTAAAAAGGTGATCTCTTGGAAGCATTAGAATCAGCAAAACCACATGAAAAGTGCACACTCGGTTTGTTTCTGTTTGTATATGAGGGATAATGAAAACCGCAACATGCCTCAGCCGACATGGGCGTTACTAAAGTAATAACACTAAAAGTGACAGAATAAATTATCCTGAAGGACCTAAAAATATAAATCCGCACTGACGCGAAGTACGGGGCAACTTTTTACGGCTGTCACATGGCAATGGACACGACACCTGCTGTTGTGATGTATATATATCTATAAAAAGGTGATATCTCTGAAGCAAAATCAGCAAATATACATGACATTTGCAGACTCAGTGCGACTGAGTCTGTACATAAGGGATAATGAAAAAGTGCAACATCCCTCAAGCCCACTAACACCGGCATAAGCAATACTCACATTCAACATTTAAAAATGCCTGAGTAAATGATCCGGAAGAACCAGAAAAATATAACAACACTGAAAGTGAAGTATTGGGCATATTTTAATCAATATAAAAAGCCTGCCCCACTCTTTTTATAAAATAAACGATTCTCTTTTATATAAAAACTGGTGGATAATAACAGAATTTCCCTAGGACCGAGTTAGCTATATATAGTATCGTTCCTGCGAAGTAAATTACCAATCTGAAATTATGGCAAAATGTAAACTTATTTCAACTTTCACAGTTTCATTTTTTCTATACCCATTGATGGGCATAATGTCATATCAGCCGTATTTTATTTAAATTTTAAAAACGTGAGGAGTATGCATGATATTAAGATAAAGCAATGCGATTATAAAAGTCAAATACTATATCTCCAGTTAGTTATATTTATTTATACTGATACAACATATATCATAAGACAAGGTACAATATATACATTTTCTTACATAACTGTCATGTAATGACAAACAATAAATGTATACATATCTATTATATTATGATATATTCTATCACCGAAAAGTCAACCGAAGCCATGAAACTGATGTTAACTTTATCTTATCAACTTTCTTGTTATTTATCCTGAACCTTTTTAATTTTGGGATTCCATTTGAAGTGTATAAGATTTAATATTAGAATAAAAAAAAAGCTGGTCAGACTGCTCGAATGTACATGCTGGCTTGGCTGTACTGGTAGTAAAAGGTAATCACTTCCGGGTCAGGCAGGATATAAGGGTTAAAGGTATTAAAGAACGTAGTTACATTATATCGCTAATATTTGAACAAAAAAATCTTCGGCAATTTGATATTTACAAATTCATATATGATTATAAAGTTAACATTATGTGATGATTAAAAAAATAAGAAAACTATGGCACAGAACATAACTACTTTACATAAAAGCCGTGCTAAATTAAAAAAATGAAGAAAGGGTGACTCTTCGAAAACATTAATCATAATAAAATAACATGAAAATTGTAAACTCGGTTTGATCGAGTTTGTACATCAATGTGACGATTAATTGATTAATTTTGAATTTAATGCACATGTGCCTAAATATAAATTGAAATTATTGCTATTGAATAGGCTCCTGGTGTTAGCGATGTTGAGTCTGTCTGTCATAGCAGAAATAGATTACATTTTGATTAGCACACTTTTTCTCAGCACATTGTTTCATTTGAATGTCTTTTTTGTTACGAACAGCTACATTGGTACTAGAACGTTAGTATAATTCCTTGATCCATCCATCATATGTAACCGATAAATTCTTGTTTCGTTCTTTAATAACTTTGAATGTGTGTAAAAATTTTCTATGTAAAACAGAAGATTGTGTTACTAACATGATAATTTGAATTTCAGCATTTTCTTATTTCCAGAAAGCTTATTTATAACAACAAGAAATGATTTATCACGTGAGACACATACTTTATACGGCATCTCCATATCTATCTTGTATGATGACAATATCTGACCTCTTTGTGATATCTGTACAATGGAGTCTGTTTTAAGACAACACAGCAGGATAGTATCAGAAGGCCCAACTGCTGCACCACCTGGTTCCTGTATCTGATCATCCTTCACAACGACTCTCGTGTCTGTCTTGATATCATATATGTTGACAGTATTCTCGTCTCTATCTGTAATCACTACTTTGTCTCTGCTCTTTATGTAAGTACAATCGCTTGAGTCTATAGAATATGATTTGTTTGGAAAGTTAATACTAAAGTCATGTTCCTCTCCTGTCATTGATACAATACGAACAGGTCTTGGATCGTCATAAGACCTTAATACAAAATGTCTATCATCTTTTAAAGATATAGAATCATATTTCGTTTTCACTTTAAATGTCCTTCTTGAAGTTATTTCATTACATTTACTAACATGTAGAAATTCTATATTGTATACAATACCATTTGTTATCGCTACTTCCTCCTCAGATACTACAACAACAGATAATGGTTTGTAAGATAGCTGATATGATCCTACTTTCTCAAGCTTCTCATTGTACACTAAACATTTCTTGTTTTTGTTATCCACAGCCACCAGTCTACCATCAGGTAGAAAATCTATACCTGAATATAACGGCTCACCGATATCATCTTCAGTCTTCTTTAAACCAATAGCAGAAACTGGTGTTAACTTCATCGTCATGTTAACAGAATTAACATCTTCCTGGCGATTGGACTTTAAAAGTAATTGTCCTGGAACATATTCAGTAATTGGTAATGGTGGCAGTTTTAAAGTTTCGTCAAAATGAAAAGAAATGTTCACCTTTTCTAATTTCTGACATTCCTCCTCGATGTTTCCGCAGAGAGTATTGACGTTACTCTCCATTTTCCGTTCTGCTATATATTTCTGTACTGGAGTTCCATTTTTGAAAATACTTTCAATCGTCTCTAAGCACGATGTTACATCAGCCAAATGTTTCTCGTTTTGTGCTTGCTTCTTTGTCAGATTTTCTAATGTTTCTCTCTGCAGAGTTTCAGCTCTTTTGTTAACGGAATCTTCTAAATCGTCAAACATTCTCATTACTTCATCTCGCATTTGTCTAATCTTTACATGTATTTCTTTGACATCTTCAGCAAGTTGATCTTTTGAAGAGCGAATATGTCTCGCAACACCCTCAGCAGCTTCCTTAGCTTTCTTCAATTTCTCCCCTAAGGAAGAAAATGGTGGGGTTATTTTCCCAGCGATCTTCTTAATTTCTACAACGCTATGACACTTTCGATGATTAACAATAGCGCAAGAACTGCAGCAAAGCTTCTTTTCATCTTCGCAGAAGAATTCAAATAATTGTTGATGTTCATCACATAGCTCTAATGCCTTCATTTTAAACGATACACTTGCAGCAGCTTCTTTAACGCTAACCAATTTATGATTTTTCAAGATGGCGAGCATGTTGTGTACATTTGAACAATCATTACATTGGAATTCATTACAAGTTGAGCAAAACTTGTCAGCTACAGTTTGCTTATCCTTATCTAAACATGGTTGACACAAGTTTTCCTTCACACGACCAGGAACTTCATCATCCTCTCCCTTTTTACTTCCACTTTCCGCCATTTTGTGTAACGATTATATTGTCCCCATTTGAGAAATTACATATATATTTAAATATGAAGATCAATTTTCAGCGTCACTGTAATACAGTTTCACAAACTTAGATATATCAATGAAACAGATTAGGGATAAAACTAAATAAAACATAAAACATGTCAGCCAAAGTATAATCTTGTCCCGATCCAAATGTTATATGCCGAATGTTTACATTTCGTTACAACAATCAATAGATCGTTTTGGAACGCGGAAGTTAAATTTCCATGAAATCTATATTTGGACTACAAGTTAAGCTACATGTATTATGTTATGAAACGTGTTTTTCGAGATTAAATTTGCAATTGTGCAAATTTCTTTTGTATGTTTATTTTTTTTTCAGAAGATATTTTTTTATAGTTTGTCATGTATTCGTTAATTTTCTCTTATGTAAACCAGTAATTAATTCAATGTATTGCACAATTGAAAGTAACGGTTTAAGTGACATTATGCCCATCCAAGGGTATTTAGTCAGTAAATAGGTCAATTCAAAATAATTTTACATTTTGCTTTATAGAATTTACTTCACATGAAAGACAAATAATTGAAATATCTATAAATATCCATTGTAATTTACCTGTAACATTCAATTAATAAAAGAATGGGAGTAGCTTTTTATATTTCAGGCGGGTGTATTTGAGCCGCGCCACGACAAAAACCAACATAGTGGGTTTGCGACCAGCATGGATCCGCGCAGTCTGATTAGGATCCATGCTGTTCGCTATCACTTTCCTTTCTTGTAATATGGTTTGTAAGCGAACAGCATGGATCCTGATCATGCGTAGGCTAGTCTTGATCCATGCTGGTCGCAAACGCTCTATGTTCGTTTTGTCGTGTCGCGGCTTTTTTATTTTATTTTACAGTATCTGTTGGTAAATCACAATCATTAAGTCAATCTTTTGAAATACATAGTCAAGTCAGGCCCACTTTATAATAAATAATGAGCATAAATTGAATGTACTTTTAACATTCATTGAACAGATTGAATATTTTTTCTGTTTGTATACGACTAATCGACAACCCTATTTATCAATATTGATGTAAACAGACAGCAAAGAAAGGAATATCAATTCTAGCTGTAAGAAATATATAATTATTTGTTTTGAGTGATTATGAGAAAGAACAAAAGATACGACAATATCTATAAAATACAGAAAATAGTTTTATAACAAAGGTGACGAGATTACGACAAATGTGTCTTCTTAGATTATTTATATTAAAAGTGTATTATAACAATGACAAATGGGGTTATTTAGGAACGTTGATTCGTGTTGATTAAAATTACAGATAATGATCGCTTTGCAGACAATAAAATAGAGTTTTTGTACTGGTAAATTTATATAAAAACCCGTAATCATTATGCAAAATTTGAATAAAATAAAAAGGTTACAGTTTTTAGTCTAATAAGAATAATAAATATGGTTGAAAGTTTGGTCAAATTTGAATATATATTACAATCTGCCCTACAACCACCAGGTATGATCCTCAGGCTAGCCTGTTGAAGCTATCTAGCAACAAGCATTTGGCATAACCTGCAAAAACACAAACAAACAACAACAACAACAAATGATTTATTTTTACAAAATAAGATAAAAAAGGCGAATATTTCGTGACTTTGAGCAATTGACTGTCATGATAATGCATGTCGGGAAATCATGTGACAAATATTTTCAAACATTATTATACATTTAAAAAAGAGGCAAAGAAATAAATTGTATTTTTTCAATCCTTTAAATTGTTAAAATCAAATTATTAACAGTTATTAACAGTGTTTACACATTTGTTGAATCATTATTACTTAAAAAACACATGTACGTATTTCATCACCTTCCTTGGTTAACTTTTTCTTTTTGGCGCTTAATCTGTAAATTGTAGGACTTTTAGGAAGAGCGATTTTTAGGTACTCAAAAACATAAATATTGAAGTTCAATACAAACCACATATCATTTTAAAACTCATTAATAATAATTTTAGAAATTTATATCAAAGTGGACAATTATTTGCTACATGATTATCAATTTAACAGAAAACGCAATATCGTACCGATGTCGATCCGATAAACAAAATAGTTGCCCGACGCAGTCCCGATGTATCTTGTTTTATGTCACATGAAATGTGGTTAGTGCTAATGCCAATGCACTTATTCTCTTTTTTTTCTTCAAAATACTCAATATGTCGGCACTGCAGCGGACCGACGTCGGCCAAGAGTCGGCATATTTTGCATCATATGCACCATCATCATCATCAAAATCATCATCTTTCTAATAAGTAAATCAGCATTAGTACATACTACTAATCAGCAACATCATCGTTTGGATGTCATCAGCAGCAATACATCATCAGTGCAACATTCCTTATTCAACAATACCTTTATCTTCATCAGTGCATAAACACCTTCGGTGATGTAGCTCTTTTGTTAACAAATATATTGTAATGATATTCTATTGCATCCATTATTCTGATAATTAGAATTAGACAGGTCAGGGATATATATTCTTTATATTAAAACAAAAGGTGAGTAATTTAAATTGAAATCAAATTTATGTATTGCAAATGCAATGTCTTTTAAATAATCTTTAGTTATCCTTTTCAAAAAATAAACACACGTTTACGTAAAAGGGGATGTGGCTCAGTGGTAGAGCGTTCGCTTTGCATGTGAAAGGGCCCCGGGTTCGATCACCGGCATCTCCATATATTTTACTTATTATTGCTATTTCTTATAAAATCCTCAATCAAAACTGTGAAAAAAAATCTGCGCGTTTAAACCGTTTTATATGATGATAGTATTATTGTTAAGTATATTTTACTTTGTATAGCTAGACTTCTCAAAGAATAATATCATGGTGGTGGTGGTATTGGTAGTTTTCACTCTGGACCATGGCAGTAAGCCACATTGAATTTACCAGAGCATAATTCAGCCACCGCATTATTGCTGGATAGGCTGTCAAGCAGTTTACCAGTACTAGTTGCCTTCATTTTCGCAAGGAACTGAAACTTCTGTACATGCCAGAGCAGAGGTACAGTGCAATGACCGTAGAAAGAAATTCATGATCAATCACAATGAAAGTGACCTGTGACCTGCACTGTCTGGGAATCAAACTCGGGTCGCCCAATTCACAGTCCAGTACTCTACCTATTGAGCTAACCGGACGGCAAATCATGATATGGTACTTACTCTGGCATTAAATAATACTTCAGCCCTTTGCCCAGCCATTTTGGGAAAAAGTATCTAACCCAGCTTGGGAAATTTTGCACTAGAAATAATGCACATAGAGGCACCTGAGCTCTACCTCCACCAGTTAAGCTATGAAGTAACCAAAAGATATTTTCAGTGTTGATATAATAAAAACCCAACTAAATTTTAAAAAAACAAACTTGTTTCTAGCACTGAAAAAAAATAGGCCCCAAAAGTATGATTTTTGCAAAGCTCTTGATGATAAGTATGAAAATGCTTTAAAAAAATTAGAGGCAAACAATGTTTTTTAGAAAAATATTAAATCCTGTTTATTTTTGTGCTTCCGTATGTGACATAAAAAATTTTTAGATTATAAGATGGGTTTAATGAATATTAAAGGGTTTAAGGTACGTCAAGTAATTTTGTAACTTTTTAATGCAATATACGGGTTGAAAAAAAAAAAACCCCCTAACTGAGTCCACTCATTGTTCTCTTTAAAAGTAATGTTGGTAATCCAATGGCTTACCTTAGGGCATGGTGTAAAACCATAATGTTAAAGAAATTTTATCATTTATTCGGAATTAAAAACTGACGTCTATTACCTGGAGCATTCAGGTAAAACACGGACAAATTTGTCCCAGAGGAAAAAGAAAGTCATAACTGGACATTTACTCTTAAGATAAACTTTTTCATGATGTTTTCGTTTTCTTATGACTATTAGAAAAGGTCAGTACATGTATATAATATTGAGTGTGTAAAGTGCAATATAAATAGTTAAATCACATTTGGATATGTTTCCAAGGTTATTCATTACTGATATTGTATTGGGGAACATGGTTGTAACACTAGTGTGGTTCAAACCTAAAACCTCTTAGTTGAAAGGCTAACATTATAACTGCAAGGCCACATTAATTAAATTTTTCAGAAACACATGAATTTTTACAAATCTCAAACCATTTTTTCCCCATGTTTTTAAAGCAGAATGCCACCAGATTCATGCTAATTTTCATGAAAACTATAAAAATGTATCTAAAAGAGATAAAAATAACCAAAAATAGCCCTTACTGCGTTAACACCATCGGAATAAGGTAATAAAAACTGCAGTCAGACGGGCCTTTATAGCACATAATGTGTAAATTATTCTTAAAATCTAAAAATATTTTTCTTAAAATCTTAAGCAGCTTCAATACTGCATACTAAAAAGTAACAAAATAGACAAGAACGTGATTTTTTATGCCTACTGTGTGATTTTGCTGCTTGTTTTTCTGTTTTCAGAAAAAGTCCGAGGCGCTGAATCTTGTGAAACAGATCACGTTATACTATGGGAAGGAGGCAGGAGAGAGGTACACATTAGTGCGAACATTTCACAAGAACCCAGAAAATTTCCAGTACATGGACATCATAGAACAATATAAATTTGATAAAGACTACCTTGAAAATAACCCATATTGAAATAAACAATTTTATATATTTATTCTTAATTAGTGATATTGTTTTTGAATCCTGTTCTTTGGTCGAGTGTGTATATGGTAGATGTATTCACAAAACGTGGTTTAAATCATGCTAGAGACTGTGAGAAAGCATGCAAGCTAGGGACTCGGTTATTTCATGCAGGAGGTTTTCCAAATAGCTTGGACAGATATATGGTCCTATTTTGATGCTGTACTTACTTGAAATGATATTGCACAGGCGCCTTTTTCTCGTAATGGTGTCAAGATTTATTTTATGAACAGAAGAGATTTACTTATATTATATATTATTATATTATATTTATTTAATTAGACTTGTACGTACATGTATATGTTTGAATTTTCTCTTGGTTTATGTCATACGTCTTGTGCATACATCTGTATCTATTACTTACAATATATAGATCAAATTATTGGACACATAAGTGAAATGAAGAAAAAAATGTAAAAAACTAAGAAATATAATCCGAATTAAATAGAAAATCGAGTTTTAGCGCGAATCTTATCCAACTTTGAGTTGCGCGTTTCATGTTTTGGTCATTTTACTCTCGATTAAGATTATTGTTTTTGAAAAATGATGTGAGCGGATATTCTGATTTTTTTCAAACACGTTCTTGGTCCACTCCTTATTAAATGGCACACAAACCCTCTAAAATTATTTCTAGTCCCGTCATTTTGGGGCACGTACATAACGACAATTTAGCTCTTTCTTCCTTTTGACACCGCAACAGCTACCACATTCTGCCACTGACACTGTCAATCCACATTGAATATGTTTTTTAAAAATAGTATCAAGTTTAAATTTCATAATGTTGGTATAGATTTAAATTATTTATTGCCAAAACATATTAACATACATGTACCGGTAAGTATAAGTAAAGCAAATTAATAAATTAATCAACTTTATATGAACTCTTTATCCTAAAAAAATAGTGTAACTCAATTAACTGTTAATTTAACACCTTATAAAATGTAACCAATTAACTTCCAGCTTTTGTACCACGTGACCAGTTTTCATTTTTCCGAGTCCAAAAAGGAAAAAAACGAAACCACATCAAATCGCTATTCATATTTTTGCCATTCATATTTTTGTATTTTTTCCGTTTCTAAGAGTGCGATAATGTGTTCTATGGACTGCAAACTTCAGTATATTGAGCAAAAAGAAAGAAAACCGATGCATATTTTCACAATTAAATGCATCTACATCCAGTGGTCACAAAATGAATTCAATTAAATTGCAATTAAAGATAGAGGCATTCCGTTTCTACATTGCTATATGATAATATGACTACTATTAAACAGTGAAACTAAATTGTAAACGTAAATTGAACGCGACTTATTGCCTAATAGAACGTTTTAAAAAAATATGGAGATGCCGGGGATCGTACCCGGGGCCTTTCACATGCAAAGCGAAGGCTCTACCACTGAGCCACATTCCCATGTTTATGAAATTGAGTGTTTATAGATAAACAAAAATAAAGATGATTAAAATGAAATTGCATTAGATAAGGCAATCTGCTCATCTTTTCTTTCAATATTAAAAATATACAGTTGTATTAAGTGGACAATATTTTTTGTTTTGTTAGATACAAAACGGTTTAATCGCGAGAATTTTTTTACATAGACAGGATGCCAGTGCTGATAATGGTCAAAAGATGTGGAGATGCCGGGGATCGAACCCGGGGCCTTTCACATGCAAAGCGAACGCTCTACCACTGAGCCACATCCCCATATATATACAGTAAAACCCCATAACTCGATATATGGCTAGTTTTTTTTTAATTTGCACGCTTTAATTTATTCGGTGTAAAATATTATGTTACTGAAAATGATCTTTTATCTAGATCTTTCTTTGTAACAGTATGATGTCCTTTTTTAAACATTGCGAACCAAATAATAAATACTGACAAACTTAACTTCCAACTGAGCACGCATACTCCAGGGAAAATTGGCACGTAAGTCACAAACTAAAAATTTGCACATGTGCTGTATATGGGATATCACTCAGATAAAGTGACGCTTTTTCTGTTATTTTTCTATTATTATTTTGTTTACAATTTTCGTCGTCGTTGTCATCATTTTAGTTTATTGTTTATATAGCACATTCTTCATACAGGATGAAGAAATCGGTCAAAGGGAATTAACTTTAATCACGTAACGATTCACTTGTTTGTGAAAACAATATATTTTTCTTTTTGAAAATAAGTGATATGTCATTTGGCCGCGGCTGCATAAGACAGTCCTGGTTTGGAATACTGCGTAGGGGTCTGGATTGTTGTTTGGGGCATAGAACTATATGGCTGTTTAGATGTAGTTGAGTATCCTTGGCTTTTGCTCAAATCATGAGCATGTGTTTTAATCTTTTCCGGCCACGGAAGATTTAACCAATAGCGGTAGTTTAATTGCTTGCAATTGCGTAGCAAGTCCCTGTGATGCATATGTCGAGTCAATGTTTCCTTCAAAAGACCACGCTTTTTCAACATTTGACTTGTCTTTTACACGACAGGATGCCAACATGTCCGCGTTCATTTTCGTCAAATTTTCGTTGACATAAATCTTATGTTCTTTCAGTTGTTTTGACCTGTTGTAAAGTTCGACTTTTGTTTGGCGTCTTACAAATTTAACTATAATTGGCCTATGCTTGCCGACTTTGTTTTTTCCAAGTATTTGGCTGATGTAAATATCTGCTTTCTGCAGAACAAGATCTGATTTGCTTTTTATTGTGTCTATTAATTTTTGATAAACTGTTTCTGAGGTCTGCCTGTTGTCATCGTCCGTAATGCCAAAGATTCGAAAAATATTTCTGCGACTGTATTGTTCTGACTCGTTTTCAAATTTTTCACAGCAAAATTCATCTTTTTCAATTCTTTCGTATAATGACTGATCTTTTTCTTTGAGTTTCATATAATTAAATCTTTTGTTCTAGTTTTTCAATTGTCTAAGCTTGTGTATGGACGTCATGTTCGAGAACCTCTACTCTCTTAGTCATTGCACTAAGGAAACTTACTTTCATTTCATTCATTTTATCTTCGATAATTTTCTTTATAAAAGTGGTATCATCTTTTGATAGGAGTGTTTATAATTGAATACTGATGTCTGCCAGCTGCTTTTCAAATTTTGTTTCGTATAATGTTTCCTTTAAACACGCAGAAGTATTATACACCGAGCTGTCGTCCATAATGAATTATTTTTGGGCGTGGTATTAGATTGAGGTTTTGGATTACTGTGCTTTACTTTTTAGTTTTAAATTAGTGTTTTTACCTTTTTGTTTAAAAACTGGGTAAAAAGGTTGATTGTCAATATTGTCACTGGTATCTAATTCATTAGCAGTTGAAGAGCGTTTTCTTGCTTTCATTTGAGCTCATCATGATACAGAAATCATTTCAACATAGATATATAAATATCACACTGTTCAACAAAAGCATATTAAAGCCGATAGCGGCTCAGTCATGCGTGACCGCAAATTTTGTCAGGCACGGCTATTTTGCGCTAACAAATTGCTCACAAAAAGTCTGTCCACACATTCAATTTCTAAAAGTTCAAGGCAACATTCAAATTCAAACTTATATATTTTAATAAAATTCCATATCCTTCATGAATGCAACAGTAACTCAATTATACGAATTTAACATTTACATCGCTATAAAAATCGTGAAAGCCTTTAGCCAAAATACAACATTGTTTTGTTTACATTTAACCGGTAGTCACCACCTTTTAACCGAATAGAAAAAATATTACCACACATTGATGGATAAAAGATTACTTCACATTGATGGACAAAAGATTACTTCACATCGATGGACAAAAGATAACCCCACATCGATGGACAAAAGATTACTTCACATCGATGGACAAAAGATAATCCCACATCGATGGACAAAAGATTACTTCACATCGATGGACAAAAGATAACCCCACATCGATGGACAAAAGATAACCTCGCATCGATGGACAAAAGATAACCCCACATCGATGGACAAAAGATTACCTCGCATTGATGGAAAAAAGCTAACCTCACATTGATTGACAAAAGATAACCTCACATTGATGGACAAAAGATTACTTTATATTGATGGACAAAAGATACAGATAGTAGTTTAAAATGTAAAATTTATTTTAACAGTAATTATTGTAATATACTCTCTGGCGTAGTGGATGTTGTTGATGACTGTCACCCAAGAAATCGAAGTTCAAAAACTAGCGTGTGACATGTATTTTTTTGTTTTCTTCTTTTTGTCTTTTTAATCATGCATAATGTATGCGTAATAAAACAAACTGAAAAAATAAAATGATTAGATCAACATATTTTTTATTTGAATGAAAATGTAGATATTCTGTGTCTGTGTACAGTGAATTTTAAGCTACAATAACTGCTTGTTGTCCATTGTCAGAATCAATTCTTAACATAGAATATGTTTTAAAAAGGATAGTTCTTTCTTGAAGCGATAATAACTTAATCCAATATTTAATCATAATTATTTTCCGTTGAAAATACCCTTCATATGTCTTCACTTTCAAGTCAAAGTATTTTATAGAAGCTAGTAAAAAGCATTTTCTTTCTTTAGAGATCACATTTTCCGTATTTTTTGCAATGCAACAGAATAATAATTGTTCGTGTATTGCTGCATGAAGCAGTGTTTGATTTATAGCGATGAAGCATGAACATTTTATTTTTAAATTACATGTTTTTGTATCATGGTTCCCAGTAAAGGTTTAACATAGAAGAAAGACTAGTGATGTTTACTATTGTTTGTAGAATATTCCATGGCAGATAATATGATTATACAAGCACATGTGCATCCTTTATGAAAAGACTTTTGATATTCACGTGACTTACCAAAATATATTCTGAAAAAAAGAATGTTTATCTCTTGCATAGAAATACATGACAAAACCATCATAATGGGTTTGCGACCAGCATGGATCCAGACCAGCCTGCACATCCGCACAGTCTGATCAGGATCCATGCTGTTCGCTATTAGTTTCTTCATTTGTTATAGAGTTTGTAAGTCCTGGTCAGACTGTGCGGATGCGCAAGCTGATCTGGATCCATGCTGGTCGCAAACGCTTAATGTCAGTTTTATCATGGCGCGGCTCAAATAACATAAGCTTGAACATTTTATAAAATACAAACTTTAAAAGAGATATTTTAAAATAATTGTAATAGGCGCCCCAAAACAAACAATATTTTAACAACGTTTTAAAACATACAATCGATATTGTCTACGTATATACATGTAAATGTCTTACTCCTGTATACCTTTTTCAATACATATATTTATTTATTTATTTATTATGTCGAGGAAATGCTGTAAAGTTCATAATTAAGAATAATGATGATGGGTATATATGGTAGTTACTAAATGTATCGACTTCATGTATCGAAATTTATCAATCAATGTTTGAATATTTATTCCAGCAGTATTTCATTTTCATAATTGTAAACATCATATATGTCAAAATCCTTTTTATATCTAAAGATATGTAAAACAAATTGTACCTGCAGATATACAAAACATATTTTGTCACAGATATTTAGAAATATACTATCACAAAACATTTTTTGCACATTTATTTAGAAATATTTTATTACTACAGATGTTCAAAAACATAGTGTTCTTTTTTAACTTTCTAAAAACATTTTGCTTTACATATATTCTAAATAATTTAATGTAACTGATTTTCGTGATAAAACGTCTTTTCTTCTTTGGTTTGGTTTTAGAGTACATTTGAGATCAATGATTTGTTTCCATCTCATGTACTTGATTAGACAGACGTAATTTCCAGTTGAATGTTGTATATTTCAACTGCAAATGACGTTTGACCTTTCAAATCATCTATCCGGAGTGTTTTGTTATGACTGATCGAAATACATTTATAATACTGGCACGTTTGTAACGTCATTTTTCATTGGATAATCGTGACGTTTAATAGTTGTATATATATACATGTCGAAGATCAGGAAATACAAAGCTAACATTTAATCTCTTACACAGCGGTTTCACGACAAACCTAACAACAAGTAGTTCTTAAAACAGCTTAAACCTAGCGATTTAAAAGAAATAGTTTTATTTTGTTACAAGTATCCAACAAATTACAACGCATTCAAAGTTTAAAAGTAACTTCGAGTTATAGAATTGTCAATAAATGTACATTCACAAATTACGCGGATGGATATGATTTTAATCAATGAAAATGCTATTTTTAGCGATGTCGATTACCGAATACTACACAAATAAATCTGACTGTCGAGTAGTGGAATATATACATGTCGGACTGTTTTGGCGAGAAGATTTTTGCTAAATTATTTACACCAATGTTAAACAACAGGTTTATCGTGAACAAAATACCTCGAAATTCATAAGGATTACAAACCCGAAATGCAATGGAAATTCTTAATTTAGTATTACTTGATTATATTCAGGCCCTTCGTATAACTTCTCCATGGTGCAGGGGTAACGCGCTCGTTTAGATGCAACTCTAGTCATGCAAAATTCTGTATGTATCAAACTCTGGTGTCCTGCAAGAAGAATTATAGTAAATAAAAATAAACTTATACAGGAAAATAATACAGATATACAGTGCGATTTATATTGCAAAGATCAGAAAATACCACAGAGCTTGCAGCCCTTTGATTTTTTAATCGGAGTTGAATGAATTTGGAGTGCAAATAAAATGCCGATTGGTGTATTAACCTGATGTAATTTCAAAACAAAAACAAAATGGCGGAAAGTGGAAGAAAAATTGGAGATAATTCTTAGGTTCCATCTTTCTGGTCGTGTGAAGGAACAACCATGTAAGAATAAGCAAACTGTAGCTGACAAATTTTGTCAGCTTGTAATGAATTCCAATGTTATGATTGTTTTAAAGTACATGTAACGTGCTCACCATCATAAAATCATCTAGATCGGTGAGCGTGAAAGAAATTTATGCTACACATACTTTGTTTGAAATGAAAACTTGTGTGATCAACTTAAAATACATTTTGAATTCTTCTGTAGAGATGAAAAGCAGCGAGCACTGGATGTATATGGATATTTTTTAAATTGTGTGGTTAATTTACTAATCATAAATTATGAATATGAATCGGTGTTCAGTGTACTGTAGTGTGGCTGCCCTGTTATGCCTTATATAGCTGCAAACAAATATAGCTCCCCAAAGAGCTTTAAATATCAAGCCACACCTTACTAAAATTGCACGTTCGAATATAGCTCCCAACAAAGTGCGTTGTATCACAGGAACTTGAAATTTAATCAATACATCACAAAATATACGTATATTAGTCGTTAGTGATATAGCCCTTATCTCTAAATAAAAATATATAGAGATCTAAGGGCTATATCACTAATGTACGTAAATTTTGTGATGTACTGATAAAATTGCAAGTTCCTATGATTGTATATGGCAAGTGGGCAAATATATTTTGACAAATAAAGCTCTCCGTATATAACAATGCCAATTATAAAGTATAACAATAATCTATCTAAAAACATCATCAGAAACATCGTCATTTATAATCATTATCATCATCATAAATCTACATCATCATAATCATCAATGTATCATCATCATCATCTTTAGTAATTTAAACTTACCAGCAGCATCATCGTCTGAAAGTCATCATCAACAGTACATCATCAGTGTATCAATCCTTATTCATCATTATGATTATGTCAGCAGAACAATATCGCCATCGGGGATGTGGCTCAGTGGTAGAGCGTTCGCTTTGCATGTGAAAGGCCCCGGGTTCGATCCCCGGCATCTCCAAATTTTTATCAAAACGTTTATTTAATATGTAATAATTCGCGTTCAATTTACGTTTACATTTTAGTTTACTGTTTGAAAGAAGATATTATGTCAATAATAATATAGAAACGGTATCTTTAATTAAATTCAACTTGAATCATTTTGCGAGTGCTGGATGTAGATGCATTTAATTGTCTGAACTCAAAATATACATCGGTTTTATTCCTTTTTGTTAAATATAATGTACTGCAGTGCGGACGCCCTGAATTACGTCGCATATAGCCTTCAACAATTATAGCTCTCCGAAGAGCTTTAGCTGTCCATACCTTACTACAATTGCGCGTTCGAATATAGCTCCCAACAAAGGGGAGTTGTAAAGGGCAAGATGCCCCCATTTTGACAAATAAAGCTCTCCCTATATAATAATGTCAATTATAAAGTATAACAATAATCTATCTATAGCCATCATCTCTATTGGCACCAAACTTTCCTGAAAGTCTGCGAGTGTCCAACATTACGCTGCAGGCCAATGAAATGGACTCTTAAAGGTCCCTAGAAGTCAAAAATATGATTATTTCAATTGGCACCAACCATTCCTGAAAGTCTACGAGTGTCAGAGAATCAGTCGCAGACAAACAAAATGGACTCTTGAGGGTCCCTAGAAGTCTAAATTTTCAATATCAGCATTGGCGCCAAAATTCCTGAAAGTCTGCGAGTGTCCATCAAAAAGTCGCAGGACAAAGAAATAGTCTCTTAAAGGTCCTTAGAAGTCAAAAATATCATTATTTCTATTGGCACCAAAAATTCCTGAAAGTCTGCGAGTGCCTCAGAACTGCCTAGAAGTCAAAAATATAAAAAAAACGTTGGCAACAATAAATCCTGGAACTCAGAATCAGTCTGCCAGCTGAGCATTCCAGCAGAGCTTATTAAAACTATAATTCAGAATGCACCGCAAGAATGCTTATCCAACACAGCATTTTCACACTATTTTTCAGAATGCCCTGCTAGATTGCTTAGCCAGCTTAGCATTCCACTAGAGCATTTTTTCACTATAACTAGGAATGCTCTGCTAGATTGCCAAGCCAGCTTAGCATTCCAGAATAGCATTTGTACACTATATTTAGTAGTGTCCTGCTAGATTGCTTAGCCAGCTTAGCATTCCAGCAGAGCATTTTTACACTATATTTAGTAATGCCCTGCTAGATTGCCTAGCCAGCTTAGCATTCCACTAGAGCATTTTTTTCACTATATTTAGTAATGCCCTGCTAGATTGCCTAGCCAGCTGAGCATTCCAACAGAGCATTTTTTCACTATATTAAGGAATGCCCTGCTAGATTGCCTAGCCAGCTTAGCATTCCAGCAAATCATTTTAACACTATATTTAGTAATGCCCTGCTAGATTGCCTAGCCAGCTGAGCATTCCAACAGAGCATTTTTTCACTAGGAATGCTCTGCTATAGTGCCTAGCCAGCTGAGCATTCCTGCAGAGCATTTTATGACTATATTTAGTAATGCCCTGCTAGATTGCTTAGCCAGCTTAGCATTCCACCAGAGCATTTTTACACTATATTGAGGAATGCCCTGCTAGATTGCCTAGCCAGCTAAGCATTCCACCAGAGCATTTTTTCACTATATTAAGGAATGCCCTGCTAGATTGCCTAGCCAGCTTAGCATTCCACCAGAGCATTTTTACACTATATTTAGTAATGCCATGCTAGATTGCTTAGCCAGCTTAGAATTCCACCAGAGCATTTTACACTATATTTAGGAATGCCCTGCTAGATTGCTTAGCCAGCTTAGCATTCCACCAGAGCATTTTTACACTATATTGAGGAATGCCCTGCTAGATTGCCTAGCCAGCTAAGCATTCCACCAGAGCATTTTTTCACTATATTAAGGAATGCCCTGCTAGATTGCCTAGCCAGCTTAGCATTCCACCAGAGCATTTTTACACTATATTTAGTAATGCCATGCTAGATTGCTTAGCCAGCTTAGAATTCCACCAGAGCATTTTACACTATATTTAGGAATGCCCTGCTAGATTGCCTAGCCAGCTTAGCATTCAACCAGAGCATTTTTACACTATATTTAGGAATGCCCTGCTAGATTGCCTAGCCAGCTTAGCATTCCAGCAGAGCATTTTTTCACTTTATTTAGTAATGCCCTGCTAGATTGCTTAGCCAGCTTAGCATTCCAGCAGAGCATTTTTTCACTTTATTTAGTAATGCCCTGCTAGATTGCCTAGCCAGCTTAGCATTCCAGCAGAGCATTTTTTTTCACTATATTAAGGAATGCCCTGCTAGATTGCCTAGCCAGCTGAGCATTCCAACACAGCATTTTTTTCGCTATATTTAGTTAGGCCCTGCTAGATTGCCTAGCCAGCTGAGCATTCCAACAGAGCATTTTTTCACTATATTAAGGAATGCCCTGCTAGATTGCCTAGCCAGCTTAGCATTCCAGCAAATCATTTTAACACTATATTAAGTAATGCCCTGCTAGATTGCCTAGCCAGCTAGCATTCCAGCTGAGCATTTTTTCACTATATTAAGGAATGCTCTGCTATAGTGCCTAGCCAGCTGAACATTCCTGCAGAGCATTTTATAACTATATTTAGTAATGCCATGCTTGATTGCTTAGCCAGCTTAGCATTCCACCAGAGCATTTTTACACTATATTGAGGAATGCCCTGCTAGATTGCCTAGCCAGCTAAGCATTCCACTAGAGCTTTTTTTCACTATATTAAGGAATGCCCTGCTAGATTGCCTAGCCAGCTTAGCATTCCGCCAGAGCATTTTACACTATATTTAGGAATGCCCTGCTAGATTGCCTAGCCAGCTTAGCATTCAACCAGAGCATTTTTACACTATATTTAGTAATGCCCTGCTAGACTGCCTAGCTAGCTTAGCATTCCAGCAGAGCATTTGTTTCACTTTATTTAGTAATGCCCTGCTAGATTGCCTAGCCAGCAAAGCATTCCAGCAGAGCATTTTAACACTATATTTAGGAATGCCCTGCTTGATTGCCTAGCCAGCTTAGCATTCCAGCAGAGCATTTTTACACTACATGTATATTTAGTAATGCCCTGCTAGATTGCCTAGCCAGCTTAGCTAGCCAGCTGAGCATTCCACCAGAGCATTTTAACACTATATTTAGTAATGCACTGCTCGATTGCCTAGCCAGCTGAGCGTTCCAGTAGAGCATTTTTTCACTAAAGCTAGGAATGCTCTGCTAGATTGCCAAGACAGCTGAGTATTGCAGCAGAGCATTTTAACACTATATTTAGTAATGCACTGCTCGATTGCCTAGCCAGCTGAGCGTTCCAGCAGATCATTTTTTCACTAAAGCTAGGTATGCTCTGCTAGATTGCCAAAAACAGCTGAGCATTACAGCAGATCATTGAATTCCCTATATAAATTGAAATGCCTTTTTGCTAAGCTCACTGTTCACTGCTAACTTCTCACATACATCGCGTTTATACCTTTTTGTTCAATATACTGCAGTGTGGACGCCCCGTTACGTCGCATATAGCCTTCAACAATTATAGCTCTCCGAAGAGCTTTATCTGTCCATACCTTACTACAATTGCACGTGATATAGCTCCCAACAAAGGGGGAGTTGTATACGCCAAGATGCCCCCATTTTGACAAATAAAGCTCGCCCTATAACATGAGTATATTTAGCAAAAAGAAAGAAAACCGATGCATATTTTCACAATTAAATGCATCTACATCCAATGGTCACACAATGAATTCAATTAAATTGCAATTAAAGATAGAGTAATTCCGTTTCTACATTGCTATATGATAATATGTCTCCTATTAAACATTGAAATTCAATTGTAAACGTAAATTGAACGCGACTTATTGCATAATAGAACGTTTAACAAAAATATGGAAATGCCGGGGATCGAACCGGTGTAACATTTCGTGTTACATAAAAAAAATACATCGGGTCTGCGTCGGGCCTACATGACCTATCAATGCAACTAATTTGCATATCGGATTGACATCGGTACGATATTGCGTTGAATTGATTATCATGCAGCAAATAATTGTCCATTTTGATATAAATTTCTAAAATTATTATAGATGAGTTTTAAAATGATAAGAGGTTTGTAATGAACTTCAAAGCGAACGTTCTACTACTGAGCCACATCTCCATGATTATTAAGTTAAGTGTTTAGATATGAAAAAATAAAGATGATAAAAATGAAATTGCATTAAGATAAGGTAAATCTTTTCTTTCAATATTAAAAACATACAATTGTATTAAGTAGCCAATATTTGTTTTTGTTTTGTAAAATACAAAACGGTTTAATCACGAGAATTTCTTACACAGTTTTAAGTGATGATAATGGTTGCCGTTTTAAAATATGGAGATGCCGGGGATCGAACACGGGGCCTTTGAACGCTCTACCACTGAGCCACATCCCCATACGTTTATAATTGAGAATAGTAAAAACCCAAAACTCTGTATATGGCTAGTTTTTTTATAATTTGCACTCTTTAATTAAAACCCTTAAAATATTATACAACTGAAAATGATCTTTTATCTAGATCTTTCTTTGAAACAGTTTGATTTCCTTTTTTAAACATTGTGCACCAAATAATAAATACTGGCAAACTTAACTTTTTAACTGAGCACGAAAAATATTCTTAAGACAAACTCCCGGGAAAATTGGCACGTACGCCACAAACTAAAAATGCACATGTGCTGTATATGGGATATCACTCACATAAAGTGACGCTTTTTTCTATTATTTTTCTATTATTTTTCTATTATTTTTTTTACAATTTTCGCATTTCCTGAGTCATACGAAAAAAAACCCCAGCATATTCCTAAGAGAGCCACATCTCCATTTTTAAAAACGTTATGATGTCAATACCATGTAGATCTAAATAGTAAAAGGGCATTACCTCGGGTTATGGCTTTTTGGCTTGCAGCCACGGCTGCAAGCCATTTCATCTGGAAAACTTGTTCCGGTTAGGTGGTTTCCTGCTTATATCTGTTGGTGCATGATTGAACGGGAAACCAGCTGCAATCGTGCCAATCGCAACTTTTCGGCCTTTTCCGTCAGTCTTCGGATTAATGATAATAGCCGATGTAGTTCCGATTGCAATCGTGACAATTCGGGCGATTCAGTCATACTGCGGAGTAATATTACGGAAATCTTTAGAAGCTATTTTAGTTACTTCGGTAATCCCAGTTTGTGTATATAAATAGGATTTCTATTTTTACTTGATTGGTAAAATACTTGGTTTAAACCGTAATAAATTATAAACGAAATTGTTCCGTTTCATTTGTTTTTCAAGACGCAAAAGTTAGTTTCTTTTATAATTGTTTTTTTTTTTGTCTGTATTAGTTTTATACAATAGAGAATGGTGACTGCACTATTATTCCGTCTTCAAAGGGTGGTCCTGCTTACCAAATCACGCATGATTGAGTTATATTTAGATCTACTGAACGCAATTCAACTTCTTGGTGAGGTAATCTAAAAATAGCCCATGCATATCATTAACCTTGCCATGTGCTGATCTATGTATCATAGTTGATACATGCTTATTAATTGGTACCACGTAACGAAGTATTTTAGTGCATTTACTTGTCTATAAAGCAAAGGAATGATTTCGCTGCGAAAAAAGGGAAATGAGATGTGCACACTTGTTTTCCTTTCAGTATCACGTTAATATTTTTACGATTGATCATTTTCTTTATTAGTTTTATACAATAGAGAATAGATCTAAATCGTTATGACAAAAAATATTCGGTTTTCCAAAAAAAAACAAAAAAAAAACAACAACAACTAAATAAACCCTTTATGATATACAAATACCGTAATTCAAAAAAAAAATGTGATAATAAATTGAACCCCCCCCCCCCAAAAAAAAAGAACAATTTTAAAGGGTTGGGATGAAGGCACAACTGTGCAGGCCTTTCCTTTTAAAAGGAAACTTTATTTTTAATTTGCACGCTTTGATCAGAAACATAGATAACAGAGATAGGCAACTTCCTAGCCAATTAAGATAAACTTGAATCTTATAGTAAAAGTGTAAAAATTATTAAACGACATCAAAATAAGGCGCCTTTTACACGCAAAGCGAACGCTCTACAACTGAACCATATCCGATGGTGTTGATGTACCTAAGAAAATGATGATATGATGATGATGAATAAGGATTGATGCACTGATGATGTACTGCTGATGATGACTTACAGACGGTGATAATGATAATTACATGTAGTATCAAGTACTTATGCTGGTGTACTCATGATCATGTGTTGATGATTAGGATGATAATTTTTATGATGATGATAATTATGATGATGAAGATGTTCTTTGATATAATTATAGGGAGAGCTTTATTTGTCAAAATGGGGGGCATCTTGCGGTATACAACTCCTCTTTGTTGGGAGCTATATTCGAACGTGCAATTGTAGTAAGGTTTGGACAGATAAAGCCCTTCGGAGAGCTATATTTGTTGACGGCTATATGCGACGTCACAGGGCGTCCACACTGCAGTATATTGAACAAAAAGGAACAAAACCGATGCATTGTTTGAGTTCAGACAATTTACCACACAATTAAATGCATCTACAACCAGCACTCGCAAAATGATACAAGTTGAATCAAATTAAAGATAGAGTGATACCGTTTCTATATTATTATTGATATAATGTCTTCTTTCAAACAGTAAACTAAACTGTAAACGTAAATTGAACGCGAATCATTACATAAAAAACGTTTTGATAAAAATTTGGAGATACCGGGGATCGAACCCAGGGTCTTTCACATGCAAAGCGAACGCTCTACCACTGAGCCACATCCCCGATGCCGCCGTTGATCTAATGACTATAATGATCATGATGAATAAGGATTAATACACTGATGACAGTATTTCAGTCATATAGGCGGGATGTACTGTTGATGATGACTTTCAGACGATGATGCTGCTGGAAAGTTTAAATTACTTAAGATGATGATGATGATAATACACTGATGATTATGATGATGTACTGATGATAATGATTATAAATGATGATGTTTCTGATGATGTTCTTAGATAGACTATTGTTATACTTTATAATTGACATTATTATATAAGGAGAGCTTTATTTGTCAAAATGGGGGCATCTTGCCATATACAACGCACTTTGTTAGGAGCTATATTCGAACGTGCAATTTTAGTAAGGTGTGGATTGATATTTAAAGCTCTTTGGGGAGCTATATTTGTTTGCAGCTATATGCGGCATAACAAGGCGTCCACACTGCAGTATATTGAACAAAAAGGAATAAAACCGATGTATATTTTGAGTTCAGACAATTAACCACACAATTAAATTGATCTACATTCAGCACTCGCAAAATGATACAAGTTGAAGAGAGATACCGTTTCTACCTTATTATTGATATAATGTCTTCTTTCAAACAGTAAACTAAAATGTTTTGATAAAAATATGGAGATATCGGGGATCGAACCAGGGGCCTTTCACATGCAAAGCGAACGCTCTACCACTGAGCCACATCCCCATTTTCATAACAATATTTGTTAAGATTATAGGACGTTAAAAATATGGAGATGCCGGGGATCGAACCAGGGGCCTTTCACATGCAAAGCGAACGCTCTACCACTGAGCCACATCCCCATTTTTAAAACAACATTTGTTAAGATTTAAAAAAAAATGATATTGCATTAGATAAGGGATAAAGTTTTATGAAACTGCTCACCTTTTGTTTTAATATTAAAAGAATTAGTAGCCTATTTTAGTTCATTTTTTGTTTTGTTAAATATATTTTTTACGGTTTAAACGCGCAGATTTTTTTACACAGTTTTGATTGAGGATTAGTATTATATATGTAGGTAAAATATATAAAATAGGACGTTAAAAATAGGGAGATGCCGGGGATCGAACCCGGGGCCTTTCACATGCAAAGCGAACGCTCTACCACTGAGCCACATCCCGATGGTGACGTTGATCTGATGACTATAATTATCATGATGAATAAGGATTAATACATTGATGATGTACTGTTGATGATGACTTTCAGACGATGATACTCCTGGCAAGTTTAAATTACTAATGCTGATTACTGAAGAAGAAGAAGATTATTATTATAAATGATGATGGTGATGATGATGATGATAATGAGTATAAATGATGATGATTATTATTATTAGTATAAATGATGATGATGATGATGATAACGATTATAAATGATTATGATGATTAAAAATGATGATGATGATTATTATTATAAATGATGATGATGATAATGATCATAAATGATGATTATAAATGATGATGACGATGATGATGATGATGTAGATGATGTACTGATGATAATGATTATAAATGATGAGGTTACTGATGATGATTTTAGATAGATTATTGTTGTACTTTATAATTGACATTATTATATAAGGAGAGCTTTATTTGTCAAAATGGGGGCATCTTGCCATATACAACGCACTTTGTTTGGAGCTATATTCGAACGTGCAATTTTAGTAAGGTGTGGATTGATATTTAAAGCTCTTTGGGGAGCTATATTTGTTTGCAGCTATATAAGGCATAACAGGGAATCCACACTGCAGTACACTGAACACCGATTCATAATTTGAGATCAGTAAATTAACCACGCAATTTAAAAAATACCCATATACATCAAGTTCTCGCTGCTTTTCATCTATTCAGAAAAATTCAAAATGTATTTTACATTGATCACACCGGTTTTCATTTCAATCAAAGTATGTGTAGCATAAATTTCTTTCACGCTCACCGATCTATGATTTTATGATGGTGAGCACGTTACATGTACATTTGAAAACTCATAACATTGGAATTCATTACAAGTTGAACAAAATTTGTCAACTACAGTTTGCTTATTCTTACTTCGCTTTCCGCAATTTTGTTTTTGTTTGGAAATTGCATCAGGTTAATTCACCTATCGGCACTGTATAAACACTCCAAATATATTTATAAACATGAACCAACTCCGATTTAAAAACAAATAAGCCATATGAAATTTGCATATTACCTTATGTCTAACAAGTTATATCTGTCATATAATTTCAATCACATGATGCTATATCAACAATATTTTTACCTTTAATAAATAAGATAAATGTATGTCATAGATTTTCCCTGCTTTAAAATTTGAACATTACGAGTTTTAGATATTGAAATACAAAATTAACAGCAGCAGAATTACGTCAGACTGGATGGTTGTACATTGTGGCCTAACTCTATACTGCTGACAAAGGCTCATCACCTTCGGTCAAAGCAGGTCAAGGTTAACCGTCTAAATGCGATTATCGCATCTTTGATTATCGTCATTCTTTATCACCAGCAAACAATTAAACATAAGTATATAATTACTATACAAAGTAAACAAGAATAAATCAAGTGATAAAAACTATTTGAAAACAATAAAGCGATCGATGTGATTATGACAATATAAATGGCCAATAATTATTGCAATAATTTCCACAGAGTTTGAAGATGTCTGAAACCAAGTGTAAGAGGCACCTCAATAGAAAGTATAGAACTGAATTGCTATTGAAAGAAAGGAAACTTGTATCAAAGCTCTGCAAGCATGGACCCTCGCGACTGTGCTAATATTTTGTATAACATCCATTTTCTGATATTTTTGTTATTTATTTTTGTGGACAAGGTTTAAAATAAATAATCTTATTTTATGGGGAGCGTCAAATTGTTGACATCCATTCTAGTATACCGATACTCATAACTTGCAGATATTATGATAACACACATATATCAAAGGTTAATTTGATAACATAAGTTAATAACAGCTAATCCTTAAATTAATTATCATCTCTTAAAATGTTAAGTAGGAAGAATAACATACAGATTAATGTAAAATACATACTGTTCTTTAAACGATATTTTACGAAAACTTGTAACATTTCTTTCATTTCTCCAGCTTTCTTCTTCCCCAGCATAATAATAGCAGTGTTGCAGAATTTTACATTTAAGTGACATTTTTATGATCATTTTTTCACTGCCAAGTGAATTTGATTTGACTTTAATTTTCAAAAGACTCACTGTTATATAGATGATTGACCAAAAGTTGATATTGTAAAATGTTAAAGACAAAATATAAATGTCACGTTTCAGAACTGTTCACTAGTTAGGGGAGATGATGTGTAAGCGGCCTGATAGCTCAGTCGGTAGAGCCGCGGTACGGTAATCCAAGGGTCCCGTTCGAATGCCGGTCAGGCTGCACATTTTTCTCACCCTGTGACATTTGGCGCCAAACCGGGGACCGTGACTATATAAAGCTCAAAGTTAATTCACATTGCTCTGTAACTCTGTGAAATTCGAGGACGAATTACAATATAGCAGGGGGGTATGTCACGGTTCAGACCTGTTCACTATTTAGGGGAGAGGATGTGTAAGCGGTCGGATAGCTCAGTCGGTAGAGCGGCGGTACGATATTCAGAGGGTCTCGGGTTCGAGTCGCGGCCAGGCTGCACATTTTTCTCACCCTGTGACATAAATATGACTTAATATCTTTAAAAAAATGATTAATTGGAAGCATTAAAATCAGCAAAACCTCATGAAAAATGCAGACTCGGTTTGCTTCTGTTTGTATATGAGGGATAATGAAAACCGCAACATCCCTTATTTCGTCATGGGCGGTACTAAAGTATTAGCACTATAAAGTGAAGGAATAAATTATCCTGAAGGACCTAAACATGTAAATTAGCACTGACTTGAAGTACGAGGCAACTTTTTACGGCTGTCTCACGGCAATTGACGACACCTGCTGTTGTGATGTATATATATCTGGAAAAAGGTGATATCTCGGAAGCAATAAAATCAGCAAAATTACATGACATTTGCAGACTCAGTGTGACTGAGTCTGTACATGAGGGATAATGAAAAAGTGCAACCTCCCTCAAGCCACCTAACACCGGCATTAGCAATACTCACATTCAACATTTAAAAAATGCCGGAGAAAATGATCCTGAAGAACCTGAAAAATATAACAACACTGACAGTGAAGTGCGGGACATATTTAAATCAATATAAAAAAGACTGCCCCACGTTTTTTTTTTATAAAATAAACGATTCTCTTTTTATATAAATTCTGATGGATAATAACAGAATTTCCCTAGGACCGAGTTATCTATATATCGTTCCTGCGAAGTAAATTAAAAATCTGAAAGAAATTATGACAATTGTAAAGTTTAACTTATTTTAACTTTCACAGGCTAACTTTTCTCTATACCCATAGATGGGCATAATGTCACTTTAGCCGTATAATTATATCAGCCGTATTTTATTTAAACTTTAAAAACGTGAGGAATATGCATGATATTAAGATAAAGCAATGCAATGATAAAAGTAAAATACTTTATCTCCGGTTAGTTATATTTGTTCATACTGATGAGCATGATATAACATATATAATAAGACAAAGTAAAATATATAAATTTTCTAACATAACTTTCATGTAATGATAAACAATAAATTTATACATATTTATTAAATTATGATATATCTTATCATCGAAACGTCAACTGAAGCCAACAAACTGATGTTAACTTTATCTTATCATCTTTCTTGTTATTTATTATGAACCTTTTTAAGTTTGGTATTCCATTTCAAGTGTATAAGATTTAATATAAGAATAAAAAAGCAGGTTAGATGCTCGAATGTACATGCTTGGTTGGCTGTATACTGGTGGGAGAGGCTGATTAATTTCTGGTCAGGCAGGATATGAGGGTTAAAAGTATTAAAATAACGTAGTGACATTATATCGCATATATTTGCACAAAAAAAATCTTCGGCAAATTTATGTTTTCAAAGTCATGTATAATTATAAAGTCAACATTATGTGATGATTAAAAAAATAAGATAACTATGGCACAGAACATAACTGCCTTACATATAAGCCGTGCTAAAAACAAATTTAGAGAAAGGGTGATCCTTCAGAAACATTAATCATAATAAAGTTACATGAAAACTGCAGACTCGGTTTGATTGAGTCTGTACATCAATGTGACGATTAATTGATTAATTTTGAATTTAATGCACATGTGCCTAAAATGAAATAAATATATGAATTGAAATTATTGCTATTGAATAGGCTCCTGGCGTTAGCGATGTTGAGTCTGTCATAGCAGAAATAGACTACATTTTGATTAGCACACTTTTTCTCAGCACATTGTTTTATTTGAGGTTTTTTTTACGAACAGCAACATTGGTGCTTGAATGTCAGTATTATTCCTCGATATATCCATCATTATGTAACCGATAAATGTTTGTTTCATTTCTTTAAAAAACTTTGAATTGGTGTGAAAATCTTTTATGTAAAACAGAAGATTGTGTTGCTAACATGATATCTTGAATTTCTGCATTTTCATATTTCCAACACAGTTATTTGTAACAACAAGAAATGATTTATCACGTGAGACACATACTCTAAATGGATATGTCATATCTAACTTGTACGATGATAATATCTGACCTGTTTGTGAAATCTGTACAATGGTGTCTGTTGTAGGACAACACACCAGGATAGTATCAGAAGGACCAACTGCTGCACCACATGGTTGCTGTATCTGATCATCCTTCACTACGAATTTCGTGTCTGTTTTGATATCAAATATGTAGACAGTATGCTCGTATCTATCTGTAATCACCACTTTGTCGCTGCTCTTTATGTAAATACTAGCGCTAGAGCCTATAGGATATGTCTTGTCTGGGAAGTTAACATCAAAATCACGCTCCTCTCCTGTCAATGATACAATACGAACAGGTCTTGGTTCATCATAAGTCCCTACTACAAACTGTCTATCATCTTTCAAACATATAGAGTCATATTTCGTTTTTACTTTACATGTCCTACTTGACCTTATTTCATTACATTTACTAACATGTAGAAATTCTATATTAGCACTTGTTATCGCTACTTCCTCCTCAGATACTACAACAACAGATAATGGTTTGTAAGATAGCTGATAAGATCCTACTTTCTCAAGCTTTTCATTGTACACTAAACATTTCTCGTTTGTGTTATCCACAGCCATCAGTCTACCATCAGGTAGGAAATCTATACCTGAATATAACGGATCATCGATATCATCTTCAGTCTTCTTTAAACCAATAGCAGAAACTGGTGTAACCTTCATCGTCATGTTAACAGAATTAACATCTTCCTGGCGATTGGACTTTAAAAGTAATTGTCCTGGAACATATTCAGTAATTGGTAATGGTGGCAGTTTTAAAGTTTCGTCAAAATGAAAAGAAATGTTCACCGTCTCTAAATTCTGACATTCCTCCTTGATGTTTCTGCAGAGAGCATTGACGTTACTCTCCATTTTATGTTCTGCTATATATTTCTGTACTGGAGTTCCATTTTTGAAAATACTTTCAATCGTCTCTAAGCACGATGTTACATCAGCCAAATGTTTCTCGTTTTGGGCGTGCTTCTTTGTCAGATTTTCTAATGTTTCTCTCTGCAGAGTTTCAGCTCTTTTGTTAACAGAATCTTCTAAATCGTCAAACATTCTCATTACTTCGTCCCGCATTTGTCTTATCTTTACATGTATTTCTTTGATATCTTCAGCAAGTTGATCTTTTGAAGAGCGAATATGTTTCGCAACAATCTCAGCAGCTTCCTTAGCTTTCTTCAATTTCTCCCCTAATGTTGGACTTGGTGAGGTTATTTTCCCAGCGATCTTCTTAATTTCTACAACGCTATGACATTTTCGGTGATTTACAATAGCGCAAGAACTGCAGCAAAGCTTCTTTTCATCTTCACAAAAGAATTCAAAAGAACGTTGATGTTCATCACATAGATCTAATGCCTTCATTTTAAACGATACACTTGCAGCAGCTTCTTTAACGCTAACTAATTTATGATTTTTCAAGATGGCGAGCATGTTGTGTACATTTGAACACTCATTACATTGGAATTCATTACAAGTTGAACAAAATTTGTCAGCTACAGTTTGCTTATCCTTATCTAAACATGGTTGACACATATTGTCCTTAACACGACCAGGAACTTCATCATCCTCTCCCTTTTTACTTCCACTTTCCGCCATTTTGTGTAACGATTATATTGTCCTCATTTTAAAAACTATATGTATATTTAAATATGAAGATCAATTTTCAGCATCACTGTAATACAGTTTATTTCAATGAAACAAATTTGGGTTTAATACTAAATAAAATGTAAAACATGTAAGCCAAAGTCCAAATTTCATCTGTCGGACGTTTACATTTAGTTATCAATAGATCAGTTTGGAACGCGGAAGTTAAATTTCCATGAAATCTATATTTGGACTATAAGTTAAGCTACATGTACTATGTTATGAAACGTGTTTTTCGAGATTAAATTTGCAAAGTGCAAATTTCTTTTGTAAATTTATTTTTTTCAGAAGATATATTTTTATAGTTTGTCATGTATTCGTTAGTTTTCTCTTCTATAAACCAGTAACTAATTCAATGTATTGCACAATTGAAAGTAACGGTTTAAGTGACAGGTATTTAGTCAGTAAATAGGTCAATTCAAAATAATTTTACATTTTGCTTTCACGTGAAAGACAAATAATTGAAATATCTATAAATATCCATTGTAATTTACCTGTAACATTCAATTTATAAATTTAAAAAATAGGAGTAGCCTTTTTATATTTCAGGCCGATGTATTTACATGTATTTGAGCCGCGTCACGACAAAACCAACATAATGGGTTTGCGACCAGCATGGATCCAGACCAGCCTGCGCATCCACGCAGTCTGATCAGGATCCATGCTGTTCGCTATCAGTTTCTCTACTTGTAGTAGGGCTGGTAAGCAAACAACATGGATCCTGATCAGACTGCGCGGATGCGCAGGCTGGTCTGGATCCATGCTGGTCGCAAACCCACTGTGTTGGTTTTGTCGTGACGCGGCTCATTTTATTTTACAGTATCTGTTGGTAAATCACAATCATTTAGTCAATCTTTTGAAATACATTGTCAAGTCCCCGGGTCCTCTTTATAATAAATAATGAGCATAAATTGAAAGTATTTTTATCATTCATTGAACAGATTGATTTTTTTTTCTATTTGTATACGACTTATCGTCAACCCTATTTATCAATATTGATGTAAACAGTAATGAAAGGAATATCAATTCTAGCTGTAAGAAATATTATATAATTATTTGTTTTGAATGATTATGAGAAAGAACGAAAGATACGACAATACCCCAATCTATAAAATACATAAAATAACCTGTATGGGAAGTAGGCAGTAGCAGAAACAGCAGTAGTAGGAAACGTGAAGTTGTATAATTTGTTTTTAAGGAAAAGATATGTTACCTCAATGATAGATATACAATTTCTGAAATCAACACACAACCAGCCAAAGGTATTGAATAGAGTTAATCCAGCTTAAAATATGAACAGTTCTTTTGACAATTTAAGTGTTTTGAAAATATATACCAACAAATTAAAACAATAAGCTACCAAAAATATAGATCTTAATTAAACCCATTGCTTCATGAGCATTTTTTGGTGAAAAATGGCTGCTTTCATTGAAAGTCTCCCGTTACAAGTTCAAATTGATATAAAACTATAAAATCTGCTTCAATACTAATCAAACTCGGCACAAATATTGACTGGAT
The DNA here is from genome assembly GCF_026571515.1 of Ruditapes philippinarum. Classification (NCBI taxonomy): domain Eukaryota; kingdom Metazoa; phylum Mollusca; class Bivalvia; order Venerida; family Veneridae; genus Ruditapes; species Ruditapes philippinarum. Next base: position 69,540 of record NW_026858016.1, read on the forward strand.
CATTGTCTTTGTAACAAACATGCTCAGGCTTAAATTTCCTGTTACCATGGCAACGAGGGGACATTCTTTCAAATTGCCAAAATCACTATTTTGCATTGATTTTTCCATCAAAATTGATTTCAAAATGCTGCAAACTTCTCAATGGATTGAGATAAGAGTCAAATGGTTTTCAGCGTTTATAAAACGTTACCTTATAATCGCGATTTGGGGGTCATTTTTAGCCTCTCTACAAGTCCAAAATTTTTCCCTGGCGATGATGGGGACTTCCGACCCTTCACCCCCCCAAAAACAGAAGGGGGCACATCCCCCTTCTGGCAAAACCCCCTGAATGCATCTTTTAGTTGGGGGGGGGGGGTGGGTGTTGGCCGAAATAGTGGTTCACTTTTTTAAATGCAGGTTCTCAAACGAAAAACATGTGGGTTTGGGGGGCCAAAAAACAGGACTTTTTTTCACTATTTGAGGCCTTAAAAGAGGGAGGGGGGGGGGAGGGGGTCCGCGTAATATATGAGGTAAAGGGTTTAATTTAAAACACGGTGTGCCTGACTGTCCCTGGCTCTTTACCGACCTAACACAGGCTAAATCAAGTGCTATCGATTCTTAACCGGCTTAAAACGAATATAGTTTGAAAGAAGCTTCCAGTCTTTCGGTATTTCACGGTTTTATTAGGGGAGAAAAATGTTGTAAAGTTTGATTAGATAGATCAGTTGGTAGAATGACAAATTAAAGCTATTCCCAAGAGTCCCGGGTACCGAAGTTTTTTCCTCAGGCTGCATATTTTTCTCAACCCTGTGATATTTTTCTTAACTAAACTTAAACTCTATTTAACAGAAATAATCGCAATATACATGTATATTTGAAAAACCTTGAACTGTAACAAATATAAAAACAGAGGATCAAAATGTAATTCGTGGAGTCCGGGTTAATTTTAATCAGTATATTGTTAAGAAGATTATAAAATAATTTACTAAAACCATAAAAAAAGAATAAAAAGATATAACAGCGATCTGAGTAATTTTTGAGAATTAGCTTGACAAATACATTAAAAAATTTAAGAAGAAAAATTCTGTTTGAAAAAAAGCACGGGAGAAAGAAAATATAAAATCAAAGCGCTACAAGCACTACAGTAATACGCCTGTCCTAACTTCTAAAACTGCACTTTTCATAGCCATGTTTAAATGTATTATGGCCTAATGAATCGAGATCGTCGGGATAAGCGTAGAAAATCGTGTCTTAAATTAACATAGTGGAAAACAATCTATATTGTAGTTTCACGATTATTAAATTTCAGAAATATTATTTTATAACTCGTAAACAAGATGTTAAAAATGAAACTTTTTTATATATTGAATTAAATAAGCGTCCGTTAAATTTTTCATCAAATGAAAGGGTAAACAAAATATCAAAATGCTTTGACAACTATTTAAATTCCAAAATGATAAATTTTTCAAAATTTTACCTCGGGATTTTAAAACAACGCAATTTTAAAAATTACTAGCAAGCATAGGGGCCCCCAAATTTTTGGGTTTGGGGCCCCCCTCCCCGTTGGCCAAAATTAAACCCGGCCAAACCCTTTTTTTGAAAATTAAAAGTTTGAATGTCTTTTTCGTAATCTTTTTTGGTTTTTGGGGTTTTTTTTGTGTATACGTTGATAAAGTTTAAACAATAGTGTGGGTTTATTAAAAGTAAAAATAATGATTGCTTTTGCAGACAACAAAATAGATTTTTTGTACTGGTAAATTTATATAAAACCCCGTAATCATTATGCAGAATTTTAATTAATAAAAGCGTTATAGTTTTTAGTCTAATAAGAATAATAAATATGGTTGAAAGTTTGGTCAAATTTGAATATATATTACAATTTGCCCTACATCCACTAGGTATGATTCTCAGGCTAGCCTGTTGAAGCTATCTAGCAAGAAGCATTTGGCATAACCTGCAAAAACACAAACAACAACAACAAAAAAAACCAGTTCTTTTTACACAATCCAATAAAAAAGACTTTGAGCAATTGACTGTCGTGATAATGCATGTCGCGAAATCATGTGACAAATATTTTCAAACTTTATTATACTTTTCAAAAAGAGTCAAACAAATAAATTGTATTTTTTTCAATCCTTCAAATTTTTTAAACCAAAATATTAACAATTAACAGGTATTAACAGTGTTTACACATTTGTTGAATCATTATTACTTTAAAAAAAAACATGCACGTATTTCATCACCTTCCTTGGTTAACTTTTTTCTTTTTGGCGCTTAATCTGTAAATTGTAGGGACTTCTGGGTACAGCGATTTTTTAGGTACTCAAAAAAATAAACATTGAAGTTCATTACAAACCACATATCATTTTAAAAACTATAATAATTTAGAAATTTATATCAAAAATGGAAAAATTATTTGCTGCATGATAATCAGTTCAACAGAAACCGATCAATCATCATCATCATCATCACTATCATCACCATCAAAAAATCATCATCTTTCTAATAAGTAAATCAGCATTAGTAATACTACTAATTCAGCAACATCATCGTCCCTGAATGTCATCAGCAGCAAATACATACATCAGTGCAACATTCCCTATTCAACATCACCTTTATTCTTCACCAGTTCATAAACACTTTCGGTGATGTAGCTCTTTTGTTAACAAATATATTGTAACGGTATTCTATTGCATCCAAAAATTGATAATTTAGAAATTAGACAGGTAAGGGATTTGTGCATTTATATTATTTTTATATTGAAACAAAAGGTGAGTAATTTAAATTGATAAAATTTTATGCTTTTTGAAGGGCCCCGGGTTCGATCCCCGGCATCTCCATATATTTTACTTAGTATTGGCATTTCTTACGAAAACCTCACTTTAAACTGTGTAAGAATTCGCGTGTTTAAACTGCTCTATATTAAACAAAACATATAAAACAAAATGAACAAAATAAAGGCTACTGAATACAAATGTAAATTCTTTATATATTTAAACAACAAAAGGTGAGCAGTTTGATTAAACTTTATACCTTATCAATATCATTTTTATCATCTTTAACTTTTCTCATCTAACAGTAAACACATGCAGTCACAAACATAGGGATGTGGCTCAGTGGTAGAGCGTTCGCTTTGCATGGGAATAGGTGGATAGACCTCATTGAGGAGGAGTGCAGTGCACAAGAATGATAACTCTACCTTGCATGATTTTTGAGTAATTGCCCTTTGTTATTTTTCAAAATTGATTTTTGTCCAGAGCATAACTCCAAAAGCCTATGAGATATTAACATGAAACTTCATAGGTGCATAAAACTCACTCAGGAGGTGTGCAGTGCACAAGAATGATAACTCTACCTTTCATAATTTTTGAGTTATTGCCCTTTGTTATTTTTCATACCTAATGTTTCACCTGAGTGGAACATAACTCAAAAAGTGTTTGAGATATCAACATGAAATGTCATAGGTGGATAGATCTCATTGAGGAGGAATGTTGTGCGCAAGAATGATAACTCTTCCCTATACAATTTTTGAGTTATTGCCCTTTGTTTTTTTATGCTATTTTGTCCAGAGCTTATCTCAAAAAGTATTTGAGGTATCAACTTGAAACTTCAAAGGTGGATGGATCTCATTGAGGAGGAGTGCAATGCTTAAGAATGATAACTCTACCCTGCATTATTTTTGAGTTTTTGCCCTTTGTTATTTTTCAAAATTAATTTTTGTCCAGAGCATAACTCAAAAAGCCTTTGAGATATCAAAATGAAACTTCATAGGTGCATAGATCTCACTCAGGAGGTGTGCACTGCACAAGAATGATAAACTCTACCTTTTATAATTTTTGAGTTATTGCCCTTTGTTCTTTTTCATACTTTAATTTTTTCAATTCAATTTTTTTCTCAAAAAGTATTTGAGGTATCAACTTGAAATATCATAGGTGGATAGATTTTACTGAGGAGGGATGCAGCACACAAGAATGATAACCTACCCTGCATATTTTTTCAGTAATTGCCCTTTGTTATTTTCAGCCATCAGTATTCAGATAGGTTTCAAATCTGTAATCACTATAGCCATCAGTTTTCATTACCAAAAGACCTCTTAAAATGGAATTATTCCGCTCTACTACATATACATTCTTCCAATGAGCAAACACATTCGGCAGGGGGATGGCCATGTTGACATGGCTCTTGTTTTATATACTGTAGTGTGGACGCCTTAAGCTGCTACGCCGCATATAGCTCAAATAGAGCACCCTGTACAGCTTTATCCGTCGACATGTTACTTAAATTGCCAATTGCACTTTCGAATATTGTTTGTTTGTTTGTTCGATTGGGTTTTTCGTCACACCGACACAGTAAAGGTCATATGGCGACATTCCAGCTTTACTGGTGGAGGAAGACCTCTGGTGCCCTTCTGTGCATTATTTCAGGTACGAACAGGCACCTGAGTAGAACCACTGACGTTCCGTATGCTAGCTGGATAGCTTGCTCACATAAAAGAATCCAAAGTCCTTGTCGGGATTCGAACCCACAGCAGTGAGGGGCAAGAGGTTTGAAGTCAACGACCTTAATCACTCGGCATCGGACGCCCTACTTTCGAATATAGCTCCCAACAAGGGAGAGTTGTATACGCCAAGATGCCCTAATTTTACAGATAAAGCTCTCCATATTTAATAATGGCATTATAAAGTTTGATGATAATCTATCTAAGATCATCATCATTATCATCATCATCATCATCATCTTTGAAATTTGTACATCAGCAAAAATACATACTATTGATCAGCAACATCATCGTCCGGCTGTCATCTGCAACAATACAGCATCAGTACATCATTCCCTATTCAACATCAACTTTATCTTCATCAGTACATAAACACCATGTTCTTATATTGAAACAAAAGGTGAGTAATTTAAATTGATAAAATTTTAACCATTGTAAATGCAATATCTATGTAATCATCTTTTGTTATTCTTATCAAAAAATAAACACACATATAGACAAGAACAAGGGGATGTGGCTCAGTGGTAGAGCGTTCGCTTTTGTAACGTGCACCGAGCTTATACCTGTATGATACTAAATTTTCCTCTGGCTTCTTTTCCTTATGATTATTTGATTGAAGACCAATGATTTATATTGCTTAATAAATGTGCATGAATTACCAAATTGAATTAAATATATAGATATAATTTTCCTCGAGACTACCTTGTCTTTTAATTGAAAAACGAATAATGATTTCTATACCTATTAAACAATTTATTAAATTAATATCCTTTGAAATACTATTTATATATATATACGTTCCTCTTTCTCGATCTCTATATCTCTACTAATAACATTATTCTTAATCTTCCTTTATTAATCTTTAATCCTTGCTTTCTTTCTACTTAATATTTCTCAGCCTTATCACAGCGCTATGCACTGTGCAACTAAGAATATAAAAAGTAGGTATAGCATTTAGGATTGTCGACTGTTCAACACGCTGCCAAAACACCAACTCTCAATTTCTCACATTCACCTGCCTTATATATTGGCTCGGGACTGCTTGCGCCCTCTAGTGTCTTCCATATCTTGCAAACGCTTGAATATTACTTCTATTGAATTACCTACTGCTTACCTTTTCAATATGCGTTACTTTTGTATATAATTACATGACTCGGGAACCATCGCCAAAATGAATATAATCTTACCTTTTCTACATTAAATAATATACCTGCAATGTTCTAAGGACTCCAAAATGAAAAGTAAAAGGTAATTAAATCATGCAACATCATCAAACATGTTTGAAATCAACTTACAGATACAATTTATGAGAATTATCTTTTCTGGAAATATTCGTTTTGATTGTATACAAATGGTGTTTATTCATTAAGGGGAAGTAACTTTTCCACATTCGCTACACTTTGCATGTGAAAGGCCCCGGGTTCGATCCCCGGCATCTCCATATATTTTATTTATTATTGGTATTTCTTATGAAAACCTCACTGTGTAAGAAATTTGCGTATTTGAACTGCTTTATATTAAACAAAACAGAACATTAATAAAATATAAACTACTGAATAAAAATGTAAATTCTTTATATATTGAAACAAAAGATGAGTTTACGCTTTGTATGGGAGAGCCCCCCCCCCCCTTGGTTTGATCTCCAGTCATATTTTTTTCAAAAGGTTCTTTGCAATAATTTGTGTTCAATTTACGTTTACTTTTAGTTTTACTGTATAATAGTATACATTATATCAATAACAATGTAGAAACGGAATCACTCTATCTTTAATTTCAATTTGATTTAATTAAACATGTTTCATTTTGCCAGCACTGGATGTAGATGTATTTAATTGCGTGGTAAATTATCTGAACTCAAATATGCATAGGTTTTACTGCTACTGCCTTGTAGGAATGTGTGAAGTTGGCGGCCCAGCGGCCTGGCGGCGTGAAGTTGGCGGCGGCCCAGCGGCCAAAAATTTTAATGTTGCAGAAATGTTATTTAAACAATAAAACGGCATTTAATAATGTTCTAAAGACATTTGTTATTATTTAAAGGATATAATTAAAAAAAAAGAAAAAGATCACTTTGAGAGTTTTTTCTATTTTATCATTTTTTGTGATGTCAGCGGCCAGCGGCTGGGCCGCCAACTTCACATATCTGTCGGCTTAGTATATAATCTGTGTTTATAAGGATGTACTTATTGTTAATTATGTCATTTTATGAATAAAGATATTCAAACATCATATACATGTTATGTGTTTGCTGGTACGCTAAAAGGTTTGTTTACCACTAAATCATTCAAACCATTCAAACCATTTCACCCTGTACTGCTAAATAATCGTCGTACATCACTTTAATTGTCGTCTACTTTCGTTAAATTTCTATCACGTGTTATTTTACGCTGGTCAAAAGATGCATACTGCTACATTTTATTTACTTGTTTTAATGCTCATGTTCACTTACTTCAATATCAAAGAAGACAAGTTAAATGTTGATGCTGCACACCAAAGACGCCGCCAAATGATGTGAACAGTCACAGGCAATGTAGAAACCCAGCCTTGACAATTGTTCTCTATTACAGTTGAATATCTGAAACACTAATAAATTTTTCTCTATGTTCTTGTCATGTGCTCGTTGTTTAAAGATTAAGTTGCATATTTTTGTGAAAAAGTAGAACCTAATGCGTAATTCCAAAGTAATGCCATGTCTGAAATTCTGAAATATATTTATTTGGCTGTTGAGACAAAGACGAAAGGTCTGGTCGAAGCAAAGTAAATTGGATAACAAGTAAAAATGAAATGATTGGTATAATTAAATAAATTCAAGACAAACACAGAGTAAAGAAGAAAATAATCTCCGTTGCGCAGAGAATATGTTCCTTAAAATACTGGTGCCGATTGCAAAATGTTCGAATGATTTTCAGGACCAACTGTTCTGTTATTTTACACATAGCAAAAATATGTCTGTAATATGAAATAATTATTATGAATAAATTGTTGAATATAATCAATTCTTAGTTACGTATTGTTTACTTATTTATGAAAGATTAAAACTAATTGATTGAACACAAGACTGCATATTTGCCTCCTGGAGTTTAGGTATAGAACCACTAAATGTAATAAAAAATTCTACGTAACAGAATCCTTAAAAATAACCTATTGCAAATATTTGTGATACATTTTAAAATAAACGTACTTTTTTCACTCAGTTAATCTGTTTTCATCGTCGGATACCCACGGCCGAACCATTAACATTTATTGATTTCATGCTATGTGACATGTTTATCAATCGTGGGTATCCGACGATGATCTGTTTTATAACTTTAATGTTAATTATTTCTCATAAATAAGCACACGTTTTGCAAAAAAAAATCCGTTGCGCCCGTAGCGCCTGATAATCTCCGTTGCGTATTTTAGTCATACCTCTTGTTCCCTGTCCGAATTTGGTTCCCATCCTTAGATTATAGACTGGCTCATTGAACACGTCTATATGAGGGAAAATGTTAAAAGAAACGAAACAAAAACAACACAAAAGGTGGTTCTACTCGGGTACCCGCTCATGCCTGAAATAATTTACGAAGGGGCCAGAGGTTTTCCTGCAGCTCACAAGCTCTAAAGTCGCCATATGACCTGTACTGTTTCGGTTCGACGTAAAACCCAGCAATAAAATAAATAATTCTATAAATTATACATGCAATAATAATAACAAAATTAATAAAACATGTTTCATTTACCTATCAAAATATATATCTCATTATTCTTTTCAATAACTGAATCGTCTCTGTCAACCTGGTCGCATATGTACAACATTTCCGAACAAACTCATTCCTGTGTTGCTGTCAAGCACAAAAGAAAGAAAATATAAATACCTAAACAACGTCTTACACGGCAAAATTTAAAATGTTGCAGGTTCGGTTTGACTGAGCCTGTCAATAATAATGGACGATAATAATGAAATAATGTACGGAAGGGTACCTGTGGTCTTCTTCCAACAGTAAAGCTGGAAAGTCGCCATATGTCCTATACTGTGTCGGTGAGACGTAAAACCCTATCAAACAAGCAAACCAAACAATGTGTGCATAAACATAATTTAAGCAATCAAAACAATGCTCAAGACAACCAGCAAACTGCAATTCTTGTATTTTAAGATACAGAAAGGCTATATATATATGTAAGGCCCATACGAAACACGCAAACTGTTTATATTTTACAAAATATTTCTACCAATTCTATACTTTATTTTAAAGTATAGATTTTACGTTTTTATTATGTGTTTTCTACTTTATTGAAAGAAAACAAACAAAGACACAGTCACGCACACACGCTCAAACTACATGTTTAGATCTCCGTGACCTCGGTGTAATATAAACATTAATGTTATTTTGTGGGAAAATGTATATCCTCCTAACCCTCCTGTCTTGTATTCTTGGATTTATCAATGCAAATGACAGCCCAACCACATCTATTTTTAATTCTTCTTCTTCTTTCGTCTTATGTTCTGAACTCGCCTTGAACACTTATTATTCACACCAGCCTTTCAATCTCATCTAAATGTATTTAAGTAGGACCGGTTTTTAATTTAAAAATATTTAACATAAATTAATCAATGTTTAAACTGTTTACTCGCCGACCTTAGTGACCATTATTTTATTGCTTTTAATTCAACTCTTTTTCAAAGTATATTTTGAAAATATGTAAGTTACAACAAAGTAAATCACACCAAAGCAACGAAAGCAAAATACTTAGTAAGACACATTATAATTGTTACGTATAATGCACATAATATATATGTGTTTATATAAATGCATCAACAGAATCATCCATACATTCTGCCCAGCTTGTATGATGGGATGGTGCAAGTTTCCCCGTGTAAATAGATTCATAGCACTCATCTTTATATCGGATGATGTTGTTTTGCCTTTTCTCAATTAGGTCAATCAAAATAGCATATGCCTTATCGACATATTCCACTGGGTAGTCGACATCGCTACCAATGTCATGAAAAAAATCTCTTTGAAATGTAAAAATATCAGTTACACTTTTTACATTCTGTATTTGTTTCTGCCATTTTTTAATATTACATTCCATTTCCTCCAACTGAACTTTTTGTCCAGATAATTCTTTAAAGATGAACTTCAAAATCCACATGGCTTGTGCATCCAATAAACCAAACCCAAAAAATATGTCAAAGGCTGCCATATGAAATAGTTTCTTGTTGCCGCCTTTAAACCACACTGTACCTTTGTATAAGTTGTCCGGGTAAAGGGTTCCTGTACCTTCGCCGTCAAAATGAAGATTCCCCATCAAAAATGGATAATTATATCTATATCCCGTACAATAGATGATTGCATCAAAATCAAACTGTGTTTTATCTTTGAACACAGCTGTATTGCCTTTGATTTCATCGACGATTGGTCGTTCTTCAACACCTTTAGGCCACTTCAAATTCATGGGTTCTTTACAACTACAAATGACATGTGCTGAGCCATACTTATTCAGCTGAAGAGCAATGTCGCCTGCAGAGAATCTGCCACCTATGATAAGCACCTTTTGACGCGCAAACTCCTTTGCATCCCTGAACTCGTGGGAATGGAGTACTCTACCACAAAATGTATCAATACCAGGGTAAGTTGGCATGTTCGGGTAAGAAAACCTTCCCGAAGAAACTATAACATGTGAAAATACTTCCTCGACCAGGGAGTTGTTAGGCAGATTTCTTGCCCAGACAATAAAGTCGTCAGTCGTATCTCTGTATTCAACACTACTGACTACATGTTGATAGTGAATGTGTTCCAGAAAATCACCTGTGCTGACCCTTTTCATGCGACCTGTAATTATCACAAAATAGCCCCTCCTATGACAAAAAAGTAAAATCTTCTAGGTACACTAGCATCATTTAAAGAGGTTTTCAACATTTAAATGTGATAAATGAAACTGTGAGTTTAGTACTAAAAAAGATTTGTAGATGTGTACATGCTGAGGCGGTCATTAAAATTCATTAAAACTAGAAATGTGTCATCATGCCACGGAAGCCCCCGCATGCAGCCAAAGTTTCAGATGTTACAATACTTATTGCACAAAATATTTTTTTTTCATTTTTAAGTTCAAAGCCCTTAAAACTATTCAATGTTAACACAAACCATTTTTATACAATGTTCAAGGCACTGAAATTATTCAGTCTTAACCTTTTATAAATTGCATATTGCATATTTGTAGCCAAAATAATGGCTACATACATTTCCACAAAAGTATGAGTGCTGAAACTGAAAATTCAAATTTTTTCCAACATTCAAGAAAGATATAAGCTTGTCCAAAATCATTGAACCACGATCAAATTCAAACTTGAACTGCTTATTCCTAAGATGTATCTATATATCAAATTTGAGTTGAATGTGTACAACCATTGGGGAGATAATGAATGGAAACTTAAAATTTCTGATCTTTTTTTCAAAGTTTAAGAGGGATAACTCTGTCAGCTATCATCAAACCATGACCAAATTCGAAATTGACCAATGCATTTTTATGACATATCCATATCTTTTATTTGAGTTGAATATGTACAACTGTTGGGGAGATAATGAATGGGAACTGAAAATTTCCTATTTTCAAAAGTTTAAGGGGCATAACTCTGCCATCAATCATTGAACCATGACCAAATTCAAATTGTATCTGTATTTTCTCATGACATATCCATATGTCAAATTTGAGTTGTGTGCAACCGTTACAAAGATAATGAATGGAAACTGATGATGAAGGAATGACAGAATGACGGAATGACGGAAGGACGAACGGAATGACGGATGGACGGAACAGGGTAACACTATATGCCCCGGCCATTATATGGCGGGGGCATAATCAGTGTCACGTGTCAATACCACTTTTAATTTATATTATATTTTATTTTCTACCATAACCTTACATTGTATGGGGATAAAGTGAAGTACCAACTCATACATAGAACATTCCTAGGAAATAAAATCGTAAAATGAAACCGCGTGAATATCTGATTGTTCAAACACACAGTTAAACTTTCTGAAATTATACTGTTCTTTTCTCTCAATCATTCTATAAACTTAATAAAATGAGATGGTCCTGCCCTTTATTTGATATAAAATAATGAAGTATTTCGAAGTAATGGAAGGAAATATAATCTGCACAAGTATGGTGTTTAGGCATTTGTCTCAAGCAGATCAAATCAAGTGATATAGGAACAGTCATTTGAGTAATCTATGAACGATAGAATGTTGTTATGAGTTGAGAACAAAAGTTAAGATGGCGTCCATGCATGGTAATATTATTTTTTTCCATTTTTTTTACTCTGAAAGGGTAAAATAAACGATATTATTATTTACATTAATATATTCAAAATCATCATTATTATTTATCTACAGGATTTCTACCCATGTCAGCCAAGATTAAACAGAACATCGTTCTTAAGCTAATTCAAAGGCGGTGAATGACTACTAAATACTAGTCGCCGAGGTGTAAATATTTTTAGAATATCAAAACATCGCCTTTTTATGGGTTGACAATGAAATAAATTTACAAAAAGGGAAATGTTGTTGTTTTTTTGCTACAATATAACTTTTTATCTGTTTTGTCAAAGCTTATTATCTCAAGTGACACAAGTATTCTACAACTATGGGAACCATTGTAATATCGTTCGCGAGTAAAATGAATTCCCTTACCGTCAAGATAGCGTCGATACATTTCTCTTGGTAAATAGGAAGGCAACTCTTTACCAAAATGATCCTGAAATGTATAATCCTTGTATTCATTAACTTCCTTCGCTCCTATCGCCCACAAATTTCGGTACATACAATTATGTATACGTTCACCATATTCGTCCGCGTCTGAAATGTAAAAATCATACCTGTTGTTGCATAGTCGAATATAATCAATATAATCAGTGCTTATTATGTGATGCTAATTTTAACAAGAAGGCCATGATGGCCCTAGAATGCTCACCTGACCAATCGAACTCGTCCGAACAAGCAGTCTGACCAAGTTTCATGACAGGTGAGTCAAAAATGTGACCACTAGAGTGTTAAAAAGGATTATCCATATTTGAGCAATGTGACCTAGTTTTTGACCACAGGTGACCCATATTCGAACTTATCCTAGAAATCATCAAAACAAACTTTCATACCAACAGTTGCCACTAGAGTGTTAACAAGGTTTTTCTATTCTTAGCTCCTGTGACCTAGTTTTTCATCCGAGATTACCCATGTTCTAACTCATCCGAGCAATTACCTAGACAAGCATCCTGAACAAGTTTGATGACAACTGAGTCAAGAATGTGACCACTAGAGTTTTAACAAGGTTTTTATATTTTTAGATCCGATGACCTAGTTTTTCATTCAAGATGACCAATGTTCAAACTCATTTGAGCTATGACCTAGACAAGCATCCTGACCAAGTTTGATGATGATTGAGGCAAAAATGTGACCACTAGAGTGTTAACAAGGTTTTTCTATTTTTAGCTCCGGTGACATAGTTTTTCATTCGAGATGACCCATATTCGAACTCATCCCAGCTATCAACTAGATAAGCATCGTGACAAAGTTTAATGATGATTGAGGCAAAAATATGACCACTAGAGTGCTAACAAGGTTTTTCTATTTTTAGCTCTTGTGACCTAATTTTTCATCCGAAACCCTTGTTCCGCTAGTGTGTTAATAACAAGGTTTTTGTATCTTTAGCTCCGGTGACCTAGTTTTTCATCCGAGATGACCCATGTTCGAACTCATCCGAGCTTTTACCTAGACAAGCATCCTGGCAAAGTTTTGTGATGATTGAGGCAAAAATGTGACCGCTAGAGTGTTAACGAACAGACAACGCACGACCGATGACGGACATTCAACGATCCTAAAAGCTCACCCTGAGCTAGCCTAGAAGGCAAAATGTGGGAAATGAGGGCAAAGTCATACAGATTACTCTTACTTTTACTATTACATGTACATATAACTCATTAATTTCATTTGAATAAATATAACCTTTCTTTTTCAATGCCTTTGTTACATATGCTTTGATCACTATAACTTTGACCATCTAACCACAAATTCATAAGACGTCATTTTAAATTCAAGAGTGACCTCCAAATCAAATCTTACAGCGCTCTTTCATTGGTTGGTAATCCGTCATTTTCGGAGTATTTGTTTTAATTTATGGTTATTTTCTACTGCTACCTGTTACGAGCGTTTGACAGATGAATATAATTTAATAAATGTAACCCAAAGCTTCAGTTGAAGAGGTCTCCAAGTTTAATGTTTTCATTTCACGAACATGTAGCACTGGCACTGAGACCGAACTATTGGGAACTTGGAATTTGTCATAGCCTTAGTTTGTTTTTTTGTAAAATCCAATAAATTGGAGAGCTGACTTTAAACAACAACAACAATAATAATAATAATAATAATAATAATAATAATAATAATAATAATAATAATAATAATATATATAAAATAAATAATAATAATAATAATAAATTATAATAAACAACGACCTTTTCTCCAGGTAAAGTTCCATTGTCCACACCATGTTGCCTGCTTTTCATAACATTCAAAGTCAATCTCGTCAGGGTAAAGTTGTTTTATCTGGTACATCACTGACATGCCGCTTGGACCGGCTCCAATAATACACACTCTTGGTTTCTGTTTAGACATTTCGTTAAGGTGAAACTATTGACAGGTTTTAGGCCAAGTCAGATAGCTGATAAATAGAAATAATCAGTTATTTCAATATAGGAAACGTGGTCAGAAAATATGCATAGTACGTGGGCTGTCGCACAAAGTCGTGGACAATCGCTGTAAAACAAAAAAATGTTACGACTGAGTCTAAAATAACTTTGCCCATGTTTATCTCCATCAATTTGAAGTAACATAAGGAACTTTTTTTTTTTTCAAGAAAATATACACGTACATACATTAAATTATAAAGGATTTATACAGACATGAGGTATGCGTCATTTTACAAACTTAACACATTATCTTCAAAATAAGTGGTCGATGACGTTTAAAAATCTCCCTAATGTTATGTCATTGACATTGACCATATTAGCCGCGTCACGACAAATCCAACGTTATGTGTTTGCGACCGGCATGGATCAAGACCAGCCTGCGCATCCGTGCAGACTGATCAGGATCCATGCTGTTCGCTATCAGTTTCTCTACTTGTTATAGGGTTTGTAAGCGAACAGCATGGATCCTGATCAGACTGCGCGGATACGCAGGCTGGTCTGGATCCAGGCTGGTCGCAAACGCACAGTGTTGGTTTTGTCGTGACGCGGCTTATATGTCTGATGCATTACGACATAATTTTAAGGAAGTCCCTAGACAAGTCTCTTTACAGTTCCTCTTTACTTTATGTTGTACACGCATAAGCACTATAAAATGTCAACGTTTGACGCTGCCAAAAGTCAGCTTTAGTGCTGCCATGTAAGAAAAAGTTACAGATTTAAGAAAAGTTTCGGATTCTTTTTGCGAGCATCAGCATACAATTGTCGGAATCAATGAAATATAGCAAAAATAGAATGTCTTTGTTCAGGCGAATAAGATGTTCTATGTAGGGGAATGGTAAACAAGTGTTTCAATGGGCGGAGTAGGATAACATTTTATGCATATTTTAAGTAGAAACGATCATTTTGCTTGTGTGATTTGTTAGCTGTATGATATTATTTAATTCTTAGTAATTATAGATAGGAAAAGGTTTCTCATGAGGATGATATTAAAGATTATTTAGAGTTTCCTCATTTTGAAAAACAGCCCTCCTTATTGTGCCCCAATAAATGGAGTAATGGGAAACAACGGAACATTATCAAAACTTCATAAAGAAGACGAAGAAATACAAGTCGCGACACTCGTATATACAATGGGAAAGGAAGCTGACAATTTGTTAAAATCTTTTGAACTATCAGAAAGTAACGCGAAGAAATATGACACTGTCTTAACAAAATTCGAATAAGAAAAACATCACGAACGAACAAACGAGCATAATTGACATGACGCCAGAGAAGAGATTGCTCCGCCCACTGATTCACTTGACCCGGCCATTCAGAACCTAAGACAAAAGACGGTACCGACGTTTACGCGAACTGTCATGCCACTTAAGTGACTAATGAATTTACCTGGTATATATAAAATTTTAATGATTTTATTGAAAAGTTCAATGTATTATGGTATTTAAAAAAGTAGCAGATAACTGCATTCACGCATTAATGATTAATAAAACGTTTGGCAAAGATCTTGTTATATTTCTTGCTGACATCAAGGAAGATGTTACTGACAAAATATCATTTTAGTTTTACAAATTCAAAGATAGTTAAAAATTGATGTAGCGGAACATATAATAGTAAAATTATATTTGATTCAATGAAACAGTAACATTTACAAATGTGTTTTGGGGTTTTATGTGCGAAATCACTTATATATAATGCATTTGCGCATAAATTGTCTAAATTAAATGAGAACATTACTCTTGCGTAACTTTGTTGTATGATATATGATTATATGTATATTTGTACATTAGATATTTTCGTGATAAAACGCAATATTATTCAATTTTAAATAAGTTTCGCATATACCAGACCTCGGCTTTAAATTAAAACCGTGATCAGATATGACACTATGTTATAAACGAACAAAAACATGTCATATCATCTGGATATTGTTAGACCTTATAATATATTATGTGATTATGAATAGACATAATTGTAATGAAGGAAGGAATAGAGTATTTGTTTAAATATTTTCCTTGTTTAATGCAATGTGGTATAGCCAGTTTTAACTTTCGTACCTGCTTTATTATTATCTTCATATATAGAAAGTTACTGATATTTTTGTTTTTGTAAAATGAACTAAATGACTCCATCTGTCAATATGTCAGGATATATGGTAACTTAGATATACCGTTTTAATAGCTTTAAATTGATAAAAAATCAAAATAATTTCAATATAAATACTGCTGCACCATTGTCTTATACAAATAGCTTGTCTAAGGAAAATGGCGGGCTTTTCACACATCTTAGCATGAAACTGATAACGATCGCCGATTGGCTTAGCTGTAAGACCCCTGCCAGCTTGATTGACATGCAGCGTAATGTCAATTCCTGAAGAGAAACCAAATGCCAGGTGAAACAGTAGAAACTGTCATAAGAACATAATATTATGAGTAAGCGGACAGCTGCGAATTTGCATCTGATATGAAAATTGAGCAAAATAGATGTGTCATAAAGCAAAAACATGTCAAATTTGTTGGCTACTTAGTAGAACAACATGGAATCTCAGCCGACCCGGACAAGGTCAAGGTCATATAAGAAACTTGTGTCCTCCAAAAGACATACATGGGGTACAGTAGTTTTATGGGAATGGTCAATCAATTTGGAAAGTTTTCCCCACTGGCAGCAGACTCGAAACCTATCTGCTGAGTGCGAAAAAATCATCTTTACTGGGGTTCAAGCCAAGAATAAGCTTTGAATAAAATCAAGATTACTCCTGTGTTAGCTCATTTTGATCAAATTAGGGAAACTGTACTCATGGCAGATTCTTCCAAATATGCTTCCGGAAGTGCTGTTCTTCAGAAACAAGATAATTGGTTCTTTAAGCCAGTATCATTTGCGTCAAGGGCATTTACACAGAAGTTAGATACAGTGTTCTTGAAAAAGAAGTACAAGTAGTTACTAGGGCTGAACGATATACTGATTTTTTGAATTAAGAATAAATCTTTCCCATGTCGTCGATTTTACAGTTTCTTATAAAGCCCAAGTTAAGTGTTGTATGATTTTCGATTTCAAAAGATTGGAAGAATATCTCAATGACTAATTCAATAGAAATTTGAACATCCAAAAGTTAAAAATTCAACTGATGCTATTGCTTATGTACTCGTAAAAATCAAATGAATATTTCGTTCTACCACCATCAAAAGGATAACTTATTTCATATTGCTATTACATGTATATCGCTATAAAGTATTACTTCATAATTTGATATCAATGACTACCATTGCAATACATGCTCGATTTTATCGGAAAATATGCATATGTTATACACCTCATGGTATAATTGGATATTGAATGAGTGTAGTTTCAATCCTGAAATTATTAAACGAGTTGAATAAACTATACACGTGTCAGGCAATGAGTTCAGTAAATTTAGCAATGAGCCTACACGAATAGTGTAACGCCAACAAGAGTGGGCTTGAACTCTTGTTGGCTTGAACGTTTGTATACCGCAAGTGACATCACATCAAAATATATGCACAGCCGTGACCTACCATTGTTACAGAGTCACAAAAATATTTATGACATTTTAATGCTTATATCATAAAATATTTAATGACTGTTAAATGATAAATGTTAAATATACAATACAACAAAAGCTGTTAAGAAGCATGATAATAACAACGAAAAAAAAAACAACATCAACTGGTGACTTTTCTCATAACAAAACAATAAATAAATGTGATCGATTGTACTTACCTTAAAATCACATATAGCCAATTTCAGATTTGGTTACTCTCTTTGGATGACAAAAACAGTACTGACAACAAGAGGGCCGTGATGACCCTAATATCGCTCATCCGAATATAAATACTCTTTATGACAAAGAACAAGTAAACTTTAAGCGAAAGCAGATATAAAATTTTAATCATAAACTGATATCATAAAGTTTATATTGGTATTTGAAAAAGTGCATGTGTAAAACATGACTAGCTGCTTTTGCTCTGAGAAAACGATAGTTACTAAGGGAGACACAGGTTGCTATTCAACTTTGAAATCACTGAAAGCTATGAAATTCAATGACAGATCCACACAGAGCTAAGTAAAAAGAAGCACAATGTAAATATTCGCTTTGGAAGTCACTGGTTGCTATGTAAAAAAAGTCAATGTTTGTTAAGTAAGTCACTGGTTGCTAGGGAAATTTACAGTTTGCTATGAAAGGACAATGTCTGCTATGAAGTCACTGGTTACTATAAAAGTCAATGACTATTATGGAAAGCAAACAGCTGCTAAGTAAAGTCAATGGTTGCTATCAGAGTCAATAATTGCTTTGCTATGGAAAGCAATGATTGCTGCAGAGAGTCACCGGTTGCTATGAAAGTCAATTGTTGCTATTGAAAGTCAATGGTTGCAAAAGAAGTCACAGTTGCTATTGCAAGTCAATGGTTGCTATGAAAAGTCACAGTTTCGGTTTCAATTGAAAGGTAATGAGTGCTATGTGAGACACTGGTAAAGTCATTGGTAACTATGGTAGTCAATAATTGCTATGGGAAGTCATTGGTTTCCATGGAAGTATATGGTTGCTATTGAAAGTCACTGGTTGCGATGGAAATCACTTGCTGTCATGGAAGAATATGGTTGCTATGGAAAGTCGCTATTTCCTATGGAAAGTTAGAGGTCGCTATGTAAGCCAGTGGGTTCTATGGAAAGACAATGGTTGAGATATTATTGACTTGTTGCTATGGAAAATATATGGTTGCCATGGAAAGACACTGATTGATATGGTTAGTTAATGGTTGCAAGTCATGTAGTGTTAAAGAAGTCTATGAATGTTATAGAATGTCAACGGTTACTATGTTATGGGAAGCCACTGGCTGCTATGGAAGTCTATTTTGCTGTAAAAAGTCACTGGTTGCATTGGACATCAATTGTTGCTATGAAAAAAACTGTGGCTGCTATAGAAATTTACTGGTTGCCACGGAAAGGCAATTGTTGCTATGATAATCAACAGTTGCTATGAAAGTCACTGGTTACAATGGAAAGTCACAGTATGCTATTAAATTGTTTGGTTGCTATGGAAAGCCTATAGTCGCTATGTGAGTCAATGGTTACTATTGAAAGTCACCGGTTGCTATGAAAAGTCACATATAGGGAAAATCTATTTTCCCTTTGGGTTGAGCAAAATTTGACATTGAATAGTTTTTGTTGACGTTGACATGTTAAATATCGTAAGCTATAGCCCTTGTAGTTTTTTAAAAGGAAATTTTTGAAGTATTTACTATATAAGGGAAACCCATGATCTCAAGGGCGGGGTCAATTTTGATCCCAGGGCTATAATTTGAACAAACGTAGTAGAGGTCTCCTAGAAAATGTTTCATGTAAAAAACTAAGCTGAAGCTCTAGTACTTTGAGAGAAGAAATTGTTTTTTACCTAAAACATATAAGAATATATATATCCCCACCGGATGGGGCCAATTTTGACTCAAAGACTATAATTTGAACAATTTTTGTTGCGGTCTATATACAATGTTTCATACCAAATATTCAATAAATATCTATAATTAAAGAAGCCTGTTTTGTTTTAACTAAACATATAAGAAAAATATATGACCCCCTGGGACGGGGTCAATTTCGACCCAATGGATTTTATTTGATGAAGCTTGGAAGACACTCACTAGAAGGTCTTTCATGCTAAATATCTAAGCTATAGCTCATTGGCTCTTTTAGAAGATTTTATTTTATTTTATTTTTATTACATGTATACATATAAAGAAAATCAATGACCCCCTGGGGCGGGGTCAATTTTGATCCTAGGGCTTTTATTTAAACAAACTTGGTAGACAACCACTAGAAGATATTTTAATACAAAAAGTCTAAGCCTTAGCTCGGTGGCTTTTTAAGAAGATATCTTTGTTTTTACTTTATACATATAAGGAAAATCAATGACCCCCTTGGGTCAGCGCCAATTTTGATCAACAAACGTGGTAGACACCCACTAAAAATGTTTCAATATAAATATTTAAATATTTAAGCTCTAGCTCTTTGGGTTTTGAAATATTATCTAAGTTTTCATCTTTTGGTTGCCATGGCAAAACAGAGTTCTGCATGTAATTCAATTCATTGAACTCATTTTTAAGATGACTACCCAAGGAACATTCCTGTGAAATATGGATGAAATAGACTGAGCGGTTTATGAGAAGACGTCGTTGACAGTAAAAGTTTACGGACGAACGTCCGGACGAATTGCGATCACGAAAGCTTAACTTGCCACTTTGTGACAGGTGAGCTAAAACAAGACACGAATCTTTTTAATCTGTATCCACTTACATTAAAGTATACGAGTTTGGGGACCTTTCTGTTGAAAATGTGTCAAAGTTAAATCGTATACATATACATGCACAGTGCGTTAACTGGAGTGCAGGTATTAGTCACCCGCACTCCAAAGCATGCCCATTGATTGGCTCATTTTTTTCTGGGGTTTACTTATTTTGACCGCAGAGAAAGAGAAAGCGATAGAAATATCGTATTCAGATGCTCGTTCATTGGTTACTTTTATCTGGGGTTTCATATTGTGACAACAGGGAACGTATTTTATATTTGACGAAAGAACATCAAAACACCCGGCAATCTGATAAAAGCTCGGGGGCTACGCCCCCTCGTACAAATCAGATAGCCTCGTGTTTCGATGCTCTTTCTATTACTTGTCTGTTTATGTAAGGCAACTCGTTACACCCCAGTTACACAGAGCCATCGGTGATTGATCGGTAGTTATTTAAATCGTTGAATTATTGTATTTAATTTGCATATGTATAAAGGAATGTTAGTATGTAAGTTTCGAAGTAAGGCCGCGTCTAGACCTATTCAAGTCTAGAATGCAAGTATCATAATTATGCTCTTGTCTTGCATAATGTATGTAGACAGCCTACTTGAATGATTTTTAAAAAGAAATTATGTGACCTCCGTGAAAAAAACTAGAACATGTTCTACAAGTTTTTGGCTGTCATGACACTGATAACACCGGTCTGACACAAAACATGTGCCCCGAAGTTGTGATACTGTTGTTATTTTTATTATTTTCTTTTATTGTTGTTGATTCAGTGTACATGACCTGTGAATTTCAGTAAATGTTTACAATGTCTTTGTCAAAGGAACAAATCGATACACTGATACACAGAAGAGAACAAAAAAGATCTTTTTTTTTTTGAAAAGAAGAATCAATATGGATTTAAAATGATTTTGTTCATTTAGTGAACAACTTTCGTCAAATAAAGAATTTGCATCAATTTATAATCTCAAAATATATTTTTTCTCACATTTTCCATCTATTTTAAAATAATGTTCACATTTCATTTACTCCATTGTTTTTAGCTAATTGCATGATTTCCCCGCTTTTTTATTCACACACTTTACAGAAACAGGACAGTATTGCAAAGACAAAGCAATCTTAATAAGACATTTCTACAGTGGCTGATTTGGTACGCTTTTGTGCGTCGCGTTGACGCTAGCGACAAGACGACTAAGCGCCAAACGGCGCGCTGTCGTCTTGTCGTCCTGTCTCAAGCGCGGCACGCCAAACGGCGTGTTGTCGAGCGGCGTGTTGTCGCGTGTTTACATTGTCACTCGATTCAAATTGAAGGATTGGCTTATGAGCCAAGCGACAGGGCGATATCGCCACAACGCGCTTTGGCGCTTTGACGTGTTGTCGCTAGCGACAGGACGACAAGACGAAAGTCCGACAACGCGTTGTTTTGCGCTTTGTCGTGTTGTCGCTAGTGCCAACTAGGCGCACAAAAGCGTAACAAATCAGCCACCATACATTTCAGTAAAAACATTTTCAGTATGTTGAAAGGGCCATTTATTTAGCTTATCTAAATGTGACAGGTAAGAAATTTGACAAGGTGTAGACGCGGCCTAAGTTATATAGCAGGATAAAACAGGATAAAGATTTCAAGATATTGTGACCTAGTTCGTTATGACAACCCAAACAAGAAACCAACAAACAACAATACAATGCTCATTAAAATGGTATATATAGACCTTCTTACAATACGGTTCTTCCATAGTAATTAACAGATGTTGCATTTCGCGCATGCGCATTCTGCGTAGGGCAAAACTGCCTGAAATACAATAAACATCTTTTCATTTCAATTGAATATATAATATAATATAGACTGTCAAAGTCTCACGTCGACAATGGATGTGACTTCGAAAAGATTGCATAATTTGAGCAATGGAAAAGAACATATACAGAAAATACGAGTTAAAACAATTCTTTAAATTATATTAACTACCTGTAATTTTTTTTTTTTTTTTTTTTTTTTTGTTGATAAATAATGATATGTTATTTAGAAATAATTACCTTGTTCTGATTATTGATGCCGGACAAAGTATTATATAAATGTATCATTGAAATCAATAAACATAATTGAGCCGTGTCACGACAAAACCAACATAGTGCGTTTGCGACCAGCAAGAATCCAGACCAGCCTGCGCATCCGCGCAGTCTGATCAGGATCCATACTGTTCGCTTACAAACCCAATAACAAGTAGAGAAACTGATAGCGAACAGCATGGATCCTGATCAGACTGCGCAGATGCGCAGGCTGGTCTTGATCCATGATGGTCGCAAACCCACTATGTTGGTTTTGTCATGACGCGGCTCATATAAAAATCACACTGTAATAAAGACCATGATAAATCTCTCCTTTAGATGGTCTTTACTCACGGGTTTGACTATAACTGTACATTTATCACTTGGGTGATTTATAATGCGGTGAATATTTATAACTGGGACATCTTTTCATGATCGTGCATTTATCAATATTAATCAGAAATGTAAATGTATATAATTTGATACATTTTACAAATATATGTTTAAAAAGTTTATCATGTAATACTTGAACTTAGTCATGGCGTATATTCATGACTAAACTTTTAATTTTGAATATTTACTATAATGAATGTAGGAATGACAAATTATAACATGTTTCTCGACCATAATTTGTACGTGTTTAATTGGACTTGAGTCTAGATTAGTAAATTTTAATACACGTAGTATTGGACTCATAAATCATGTTACATTAGATTTGTAACATACTGTTTTGTTATATGATAATTATTCGATGTATTTCAATATACCAGTCATCTTCCAACCAAGGAGAAGTCCGCACGAGTCCTTGTGTTTATATCAATTAATACAGTATCATACCAAATGTGACACCAGGCTCAACGTGGGAAATATGGTGTATTCCGCTGCTTATTGCAAACCGTATTACACTGTAACTCTGAAAGTGAAATAACATACACTTTTTGATTAAGGATTTTACAACACACAAAAACGTTTATTTCCTTTTAACTAATGATATCAGACACGATGTGTATTTTATTTCATTAGGTAAATATTAAAACATAAAAGAAAGTTAAATTTATCATACAACAAAACGTTTTGAAACAAGTAAAGAGAATATCTGTCAATGTTTTCTTCCCTTTATCAAACATTAAATTATTTGAAATGAAAAATTGTTATCATACATTCTAACACGACCCGCATTTTTTCCTATTGAACATCAATGGTAGGATACTACGTCATCGCGCACCTGCTGAATGCTCCCACTTGGACCATTTTTTCGTCGATTCGAAGGTAAAATACAATTTTATTATAAGAAAACGTAAGAGTATTAAAAAATCATGTAGCGCACCAAAGAATGGCTATAGTACTTGAGATAATTGATAAAAAAGTTTATAGATTTATTGCCTGGTTTAAGCCTGAAAACGGGATAAGTGTTTTTCTCTGAATGCTCCCACTCGGACTTTTCCCGAAACATATATGAAATAAGGTTGAAAACCTTCTTGAAAATTATTTTTAACGTACCGGAACATAAACCGAGTCATGTTTATCAATTTTTCTAGATTAGTTTCAGATATTTCCATTCAGAAATCAGTTTTTCTTAATTCTTTTATAAAAATTGAAAATGCTCCCACTCGGACTCATCTTCAGAGATGCTCCCACTCGGACCTAAATATAGACATATTTTGAAAGCACATTGCTGTGTTAAGAATTTATTATTTTTTTCAAAATATCTTCATATTCAAGTTCATATATTCATATTATCAGTTAGAATTCAATGAAACAGCATTTTAAAAATACGATACTAATATTTAGATCAGTAAATTGTGACATATTGTATCATAACAGTCTCGTAAATATGTCTTCTAGCTGCCTAAGAATAAGGAAAAAAAGGTTGTGTTTAAATAATTCCTCGTTAAATAGAGTCGCTGAAATAAGAAACAATTGATTATACATTTTAAAAATATAATAACGTTTTGTTTTGCAGAAAGTATTTGTAATTGTGACCAGTATGAGAAAAGGTATAAACCACATTGCGACGTAAGGAACCACATGGCAGGACACCTTGACACGGCATAGCTGGAGCAAATATTTTAGATACCAACTGTGGATATATCTCAGTGAGAAGGAATACTCTAGAAAACACAAGAATAATAGCTCTTTAAAGTAATTGTCTTTTGTTCAGTTTTTGCGTTAATCATTGGACAATGTGTCATAAAGGATCAATTTATCTGAAACTTATTGGGTAGTTTTCAATAAAGTAAATTACCGCAAACAAGAATGTCAACTCTCCAGTTTTAAGTTATTGCTCTTTGTATTCACTACGATTAGTTTGCAAGGACCGTACCTCTAAAGATATTTGAGATATAAACTTGAAACTTTATATTGAACAAAACTTCTGTATGCTGTTTTTAATCTAAAAAAAACAACACTGGGACAGTGCAGATAGAAGTGAATAGCAGCCCATAAGTGTTCACTTAATGCTTCTTTGTTGTTTTTTCTTTGTTGTTTTTTCATGGGAGTGTTATTTTTGTTATGATTTATTATTTCTAGGCTATAATTTTTCATTAATTTTCACGAGTGTCATTACTTGGATTTTTACATGTATGTAAGGGTTACTTCCCCTATGAAATGTATTTCCTCCTTTTCGGCGGGGGATTTTACTGTCTGTGATTCCTCCTTGTATGATTGTTATTATTTTAACGTCATTTAAATATCCTAAAATTAACTTTGGTTTTATATAATAAATATAATGCTCAAATGAAGATTAATCAATATTGTATGTTCCAAAAAGCATTATTTTTAAAGATAATACCGAATTAATATTTCATAAAGGGAGGTAATTTAAGAAATATATTTTCTTTTAAGTGTAAGTTGAATTCTTAAATAAGAAATGAATGCATATATGTATATTTTAATGATTACATATAATGTGGACAAGCATTTGCAGTTAGTATTTCACATATTCCTTAATGTTTGAAAATTGTTTTAGAAGCATAATTATATTATATGTTATTTTGGTTTTGGAGTGATATATGTGGATATATTACCTGTTAAGATTTTATATCACCCGAGCCGTTAGGCGAGGGTGATATTTTATCTTGGCAGGTAATATATCCACATATATCACTCCAAAACCAAAATAATAATTTTATTACCATTCCCCTGCCGAGTTTAGACGATTTTTTAAAAAAATCGATTGCTGTTTCAAATGAAACGTCGAAATAAGATTCCCTTTAGGGTACATCTTCGTCACAACATGACGTATTTTTCCCGTACCTAACGAATGTAAACAAGAGAAAAGGAGTAGTCTATTGAACGCACTTTTTTGTAATTAATATCAAGCTTTCACAAGGTAATATTTGTTTTCGATACTGATGGTAATATGTATCATTACTCTACTTTGGTAAATATTTATCATTTGACAGTTAAAAAGTGGTTTTAAATCGGAATTTACACCGCGTAAAATCGAACCGTACGCGCATCACCTCCGCGCATGTTGTTTACAACGTTGGGTACCTAACGGGGGAAATTTAGTGTGTATATTACCCTTCTGGCTCGGTTATATCAATTTCTTTCGGGTGATCAATATCCAATCAAAAAGGCGGAAAAATCTGGAAGGGTAATAAACATATATATAAAATTTCAATTGTAATTACCAAGATATGGTAAAGACTGTGATAAAGAAATAACTGTGATCTTTGTTTTCTTATTTATTTAATTTTGTTAGTTTAGGTAAAAATACGTACATATGATAACTTTCATACTTTAAAAATGTCAAAGTTGTCAATAATTGTGATGCATGCTTTATATGCCATGGTTATGGCAGTACAATGACTTTTAACCAGTTCATGACAAAAATGATTCACATGTTGTTCTTTAATAAACTATTCAAATCAGCCGATATATATTGACTTCTTTATGTTTCATAAACGTACTATTGTGTTGTTATAAAATCTAAATCACAAGTTTAACAAACACGCAAATCATTGGGTTTTAAATTATTAACAAGATATTAAAGTCAGCAATTATTGAATAAATGCAGGCCTCTAATATGTGTACGAGTCCAACAGAATCTTAATCCAGTATGGTACTAAACAATGTATAATGACTTGTTTATAAAGCACCACCATTGTTTAAACATCTAAAAAAAACTTTATTCTTGAGATCCAAACTGTTCATTTAAAGTCTTATAGTCCTATCTTTGTTGTTGGCAATCATTTTGAATCATCCCTTCGGATCCAACATAAGCCAAGTGCACCTTTTTGTAAAGTGATCCTGTCAGTTGAAACTTTGCCATGGCACCGGGTCCCGCCCAACGACGTAAGAAGTGATCTCTGTAAAAAGAAGTAAAAGTTAATGTCGCAAAAACTAGTTATTGACAAAATGTTTTTAAAAATTGTAAGAATAATCCATAAAAGCCTTGGCACATCAATGTGCTTTCAAAATGTATATATTTGGGTCCAAGTGGAGCATCTCTGAAATCGAGTCCAAGTGGGAGCATTTTCCATTTTTATAAAAAAAAACTTTCAAAAAACTGACTTTTTGAATAGACATATTTGAAACTAATCTGGAAAAATGTGTAAACATGACTCGGTTTTATATTCCGGTACGTTTAAAATAATTTGCAAGAAGGTTTTCAACCTTATTTCTTATATGTTTCGGGAAAAGTCCGAGTGGGAGCATTCAGAGAAAAACACTTATCCCGTTTTCAGGCTTAAACCAGGCAATGAATCTATAAACTTTTTTATCAATTATCTCAAGTACTATAGCCATTCTTTGGTGCGCTACATGATTTTTTAATACTTTTACGTTTTCTTATAATAAAATTGTATTTTACCTTCGAATCGACGAAAAAATGGTCCAAGTGGGAGCATTCAGCAGGTGCGCGATGACGTAGTATCCTACCATTGAACATAGAAGAACCGAAAGTGTGTGTTATTATGCTATAAAATCACTGTTTGACTTTCTATATTTAGACATGTGACGTAATCATTATACACGTGACGTAATCACTAAAAATGTGACGCGCTGACAATAAGTACGGAAACAAATCATTCGCCATTTAGCTAATTATCATGTACGGCAGCTTTTGTTTGTTGATGTCGTGTTAGAATCGAAATAATATATCCAAATCGGTGATTTTATTGCTTGATAACATCACTGTTTGTCGTTCGGATGCGCATCATTATATCACTCGGGCTACGCCCTTGTGATATAATTCCCCGCATCCGAACTCCAAACAGTGATGTTATTGAGCAATAAAATCACAGTTTGGGATATATTATTTCTTAATTCGTGTGCATGCCGTGTGTAAGACTTGTTCGTTTTTCATCTGATCTGCTAAGAGCACGACCGTCTAAGCGAAGACCAGCGGCCTTGTTAGTGGGAATTATGACTGACCCGGTACACTGACATGTGTATTTATTCTCAAAATGCACTGTCATCTGAGGTTCTATTGTTGATTGAACATTTACAACATAAACATTATCATCATTATCACATTTCACTCGATTCAAGTTTTTCTTTTAAGGAAGTATATGCACAAAAACATCAAATTTGACTGATTCGAGCTCATTTATCACGTGAGCAAAGAGACGATTTTTACCTCCTAATTACATTTCAAAGCTATTTCTCAACATTTTTGGGTTTTCACTAGCTAGAGAAATTATCGAAGTATTTGTTTTTCTATAAAATTTATATCAAATCAATTCAAAATGACTAAATATCGTCACTGAACTTACCTTCTGTCCTCGTTCAAAGTCGCGAAATGGGATGAAAGTCCTCATTATATCGAGCAATATCCGGGGTACGGTATACCGCAGTGGTGATGACTTATAAAATGTGTCGGCGTCTCGAAATCTAAATAATGCTCTACCGCTGGGATTGTAACCATAAATGGGTCACCTATATCGTTGTCTGATAAAATAAAAAAAAATTCTCAAAGTGATTTTTTCTTGTTATATATCCTTTAAATAATAAGAATTGTCTTGCGAACTTCATTAAATGCCGTTTTATTGTTTAAATAACATTTTTGCAACATTAAAATTTTTGGCCGCTAGCCGCTTGGCCGCCAACTTCACAAAAATGATAAAATAAAAAAAAATTCTCAAAGTGATTTTTTTTATATCCTTTAAATAATAAGAATTGTCTTTAGAACTTCATTAAATGCCGTTTTATTGTTCAAATAACATTTCTGCAACATTAAAATTTTTGGCTGCAAGCCGCTAGCCGCTAACTTCACAAAAATGATAAAACAAAAAAATTTCTCAAAGTGATTTTTTTTCTTTTTTTTTTATTTCCTTTAAATAATAAGAATTGTCTTTAGAACTTCATTAAATGCCGTTTTATTGTTCAAATAACATTTCTGCAACATTAAAATTTTTGGCTGCAAGCCGCTAGTCTCCAACTTCACAAAAATGATAAAATAAAAAAAATTCATCATCACCATCACCATAAAGCTCGCAACAAATATAGCTCCCCGAAGAGCTTTAAATACTCGTCCACACCTTACTACAATTATTGCACGTTCGTATATAGTTCCAAACAAAGGAGAGTTGTATATCATCGTCATCGCTATCGCCATCGTCGTAATCATCATCATCATCATCATCATCATCATCATCACCATCACCATCATCACCATCACCATCATCATCATCATCATCGTCATCATCATCGCCATCGTCATCATCGTCATCATCATCATCATTGCCATCGCCATCGCCATCGTCATCATCGTCATAATCATCATCATCGTCATCATCATCGTCGTCATCGTCAGCATCAATTATCATCATCATCATCATCATCATCATAAGCAGCAGCATCATCAATCATCATCATCATCATCATCAGCATCATCATCATCATCATCATCGTCGTCGTCGTCATCATCATCATCATCAGCAGCAGCATACTACTAATAATCAAAATCATTGTCTAAATGTCATCACCAGCACTCCAAAACATGATCAGTACATCAATTCTTATTCTTCATCATCATTATTTTCATCAGCACACGAACACCATCGGGGATGTGGCTCTTTTGTTAACAACTATGTTGTATAATTATTTTGTATCCACTAATCTGATAATAAGAATAAGACAGAGGTTTGTTTGTCATCAAATTTTAATTGATAAAATTGATAAATACCTTGAAAATTCAATATCTTTTTAATCATCTTTAATTATTCTTATGAAAAAATAAACACTCATATCAAGAAATATGGGGATGTGGCTCTTTTGTTAACAAATATGTTGTATAATTATTTTGTATACACTATTCTAATAATTAGAGTAAGACAGGGATTTGTGCATTCATATTCTTTTTTTATTGCAAATTCAATATATTTTTAATCATCTTTAGTTGTTGTTATCAAGAAATAAACACACATATTGAAATAAAAATGGGGATGTGGCTCAGTGGTAGAGCGTTCGCTTTGCATGTGAAAGGCCCCGGGTTCGATCCCCGGCATCTCCATATTTTTTACTTATTATTTACTTATGAAAACTTCACTTAAAACAGTGTAAGAAATTCGGGTGTTTAAACTTCTTTATATTAAACAAAACTGAAAATGAACAAAATATAGGGTACTGAATACAAATGTAAATTCTTTATATATAGAAACAAAAGGTGAGCAGTTTGATAAAACTTTATCCCTTTTCTATTGCAATATCATTTCTTATCATCTTTAACTTTTCTCATCTATAAGTAAACATTTCATTTTTTTGGTATACATCATTTGAAAGTTTAAACTTTTATCTATTGCTGTACATGTTAAAATATTGGTAACTTTCTATGCCTTTCACTCAAAATTAACTTAGCAGAACATACACACCAAACCAGTTTTTCATCATATGCGTAGTATTCTTACAAACTATATTTTTATTAGTTCTCTTCAGAAATTGAATATCATTTATCTGAATGGGAACTTTTATTGTTTTTTTTTTTACCTGCAGCCATAGACAAATTTATAATTTTTCAGAAAATGTACTATTTTACTGATTTTGATATTGTTAAATAAGACTTTAACTATAGAGTTCTAAGTTTAGCGAGCACGGGCGATATCCAGGCGATATCTTATATCCCGAGGTATGGCCCTTTTACTATTTAACCCATTACGCGATATGCACGCCTTTTAACGCCTTTTTCAACCCCCCTTTATGTTGTCTCTAATGGTGAAAAAATGCCTTGTTTAGGCCCCCAACACTGGTTTTTGTTTGAGAAATGGTGTTAAAAAAGTGACCACTTTTCGGCAAGAAAATTTTGGACTTGTGAGAGGCTATAAATGACCCCAGATAGATCATAAGGTAACGTGTAACCAACGCTGAAAAGCATTTGACTCTATCTCAATCCATTGAGAAGTTGCAGCACTTTGAAATCAATTTTGATGGAAAAATCAATGCAAAATAGTGATTTTTGGCAATTTTGAGATGTCCCCTCGTTGCCATGGTAACAGAAAATTTAAGCCTGAGCATGTTGTTTCAAGGGAAATGGTCCAGTCAACATTTGTGCCAAGTTTGATTAGTTAGCTTTTATAGATCTTAAAAAGTGTTTTGATAGTATATATAGGAATGCTTTATGGCTTAAGCTTTATAGACAGGGGATACAAGGCAAATTACTTAGAATAATTAGAAATATGTATGTTAATGTCAAATCTTGTGTTAAGAAATGTAATTCATATTCTGACTATTTCTGTTATGCCTTAGCTTACGTCAAGGGGAGGTAATGTCCCCTCTACTTTTTGCAATGTTTGTTGAGGATCTAGAATTGCAACTACAATCGCCCGAAAGCCCTGGTATATGTATAGACGACATAGTTTTAATTTTGTTGTTGTTTGCAGATGATATGGTCATTCTAGGAAAGACTCCTGCGGAATTGCAAAAAAAGTTTAGATCTTTTACACACATATTGTGATACCTGGGGTTTGGAGGTAAACGCGGAGAAAACAAAAATTATGGTGTTTAGAAAGCGCAGAGTTTATTTACCTAACGAGAGTTGGATCTACAATGGCCATAACATTGAAAATGTAAATGATTTTAATTATCTTGGAACGGTGTTTAACTACACCGGTAATTTTTCAATGAATCAGGAGCACTTATCAGGTAAAGCTTTAAAGGCACCAAATGTGCTCTTGGTAAAATGTAATAAGTTTAAATTAAAACCCTTACTGTTATGTCAGTTATTTGACGCGTTTGTTGGTGCTATATTGAACTATTCATCAGAATTATGGGGTTACACAAAATCAAAGGTAATTGAAAGAATCCATCTTAAGTTTTGCAAACGTATTTTAAATGTTAGAATTTCAACCGCAAGTGCTGGTGTTTACGGCGAGTTAGGAAGATTCCCGCTATATATAACAAGATACGTAAGAATTGTAAAATATTGGTGAAATTGCAACAGTCAGATAATATTATTTTACAAAAGACATATGAACAGGGTTTGATAGATTGTATTAAAGGACGTAAAAACTGGGTTTCAAACGTTAAAAAAATACTAAGTGATTATGGATTTGCAGATGTTTTCCTCAATCCTAGATCGGTTGATTTGAAAAAATTTCCTAATATTTTTAAGACACGAATCGTTGATTGTTATAAACAAGATTGGAACGCATCAGTAAATAATTGTGCAGTGCTTGAAAATTATAAACATATTAAGCAAGAGCTAAGGTATGAAACTTATTTGGATATTTACCTTTTAATCTAAGAAGCTATTATACAAAACTTCGTTTATCAGCACACTCACTTAGGATACAGACCGGTCGTTATTCAAGAAATAGAATACCTAGAAATGAAAGATATTGTTTGCAATGCAATTTGTTAGACTTAGAAGATGAATTTCACTTTTTATTTAAATGCCCATGTTATGAAGATATAAGGAAGAAATACATTAAAAGATACTTTTTTCAAAGGCCGAGTGTGTTTAAAATGATGCAGCTGCTAACAAATAAAAATTATACTGTAATAACAAATCTAGCAAAATATATTAAAGCCGCTACATACGTACGACTTTCACTATTAAGTAACTGATATTCACGTACATTGTTCATCCTTTGTATACTGTTTCACAATGTTCATCCTCTCTATACTGTTTAATCTTAATTGATATCAAATTATATGATTACAAGCAAATGTTCTTCAGATTTTGAACACAATAAAATTTCTTTCACCTGTTTGTTAAAATGGTTTCTCGACCTATGCACATAATTAATTTAAATTATATGATTGCATATATGTGTTTATTGTATGATGATTTACTTTTGCACAAATCTCAAATACTATTCCTGCTTTGTTTTACTTAGTATGTATTATTGTGAAATCAATATACTTTTCAAGTGTAAACATAACCATGTGACATGATATATTTTTTAATATTATATATTATATTATATATTATATAATATATATATTATATATATATATATATATATATATATATATATATATATATATATATATATATATATTTGCAAGACGATGTATTATGTACAAGTCTCAAATAAAATGTCTGTTCTGTTCTGTTCTGTTAAAGCATGTTTTTATAGTATTATAGCAATTTGAACTTGTAACGGGAGACTTTTCAATGAAAACAGCCATTTT
The DNA here is from genome assembly GCF_026571515.1 of Ruditapes philippinarum. Taxonomy (NCBI): domain Eukaryota; kingdom Metazoa; phylum Mollusca; class Bivalvia; order Venerida; family Veneridae; genus Ruditapes; species Ruditapes philippinarum. The sequence goes on from NW_026858016.1 coordinate 102,663, forward strand.
TCACAAAATGTTCATGAAGTAATGGGTTAAAATACTGAATGCCGTTAGGGCCATCGCCTATGAATGTGTTGATCTGAAACGCGATAGTCGATAGTACGATGGTGAAAACGCGAAATCACGAAACTACGATGGTGAAAACGCGAAATTACGATGATGAAAACGCGATAGTACGATGATGAAAACGCGACAGTACGATACTACGATGATGAAAACGCGATAAACTATCGTGTTTTCACCATCGTACTGTCGCGTTTTCACCATCGTAGTTTCGTGATTTCGCGTTTTCATCATCGTACTGTCGTGTTTTCATCATCGTACTTTCGCGTTTTCACCATCGTACTATCGCGTTTTTATCATCGTACTGTCGTGTTTTCATCATCGTACTATCGCGTTTTCACCATCGTAATGTCGTGTTTTCACCATCGTACTGTCGCGTTTTCACCATCGTAGTTTCGTGATTTCGCATTTTCATCATCGTACTGTCGTGTTTTCATCATCGTACTTTCGCGTTTTCATCATCGTACTATCGCGTTTTCATCATCGTACTGTCGTATTTTCATCATCGTACTATCGCGTTTTCACCATCGTACTCTCGTGTTTTCATCATCGTACTATCGCGTTTTCATCATCGTACTATCGCGTTTTCATCATCGTAGTTTCGTGATTTCGCGTTTTCACCATCGTACTATCGACTATCGCGTTTCAGATCAACACATTCATAGGCGATGGCCCTAACGGCATTCCGGAATGCCGTTAGGGCCATCGCCTATGAATGGTTTGATCTGAAACGCGATACTCGACAATACGATGATGAAAACGCGAAATCACGAAACTACGATGGTGAAAACGCGACAGTGCGATGGTGAAAACACGATAGTTTATCGCGTTTTCATCATCGTAGTATCGTACTGTCGCGTTTTCATCATCGTACTATCGCGTTTTCATCATCGTAATTTCGCGTTTTCATCATCGTAGTTTCGTGATTTCGCGTTTTCACCATCGTACTATCGACTATCGCGTTCCAGATCAACACATTCATAGGCGATGGCCCTAACGGCATTCCGTATTGAAATGTATTGTTATCAACACTTTGAGTATGAATGGGGATGTGGCTCAGTGGTAGAGCGTTCGCTTTGCATGTGAAAGGCCCCGGGTTCGATCCCCGACATCTCCATATTTTTGTTTAACGTTCTATTATGCAATACATTCTAGTTTTACTGTTTAATAGTAAAAAAATTGTAGAAACGGAATCACTATCAACTTGTATCATTTTACAAGCACTGGATGTATACGGCAAGATGCCCCCATTTTGACAAATAAAGTTCTCCCTCAATAATCTATCTATAAGAACATCTTCATAATCATCATCATTTATAATAATTATCATCATCAGCATCATCATCACATCATCACCATCATCATCAGCAGCAGCAGCACCATAATCATCATCATCATCATCGTCATCATCATTTACAACAACAACAGCATCATCATCATCATCACCATCATTACATTAGTTTAATCATCATCATAATCATCAGTGTATCATCAACATCATCTTTAGTAATCAGCATTAGTAATTTAAATTTACCAGCAGCATCATTGTATGAAACAGTACATCATCAGTGTATCAATCCTTATTCATCATTATCATTATATTCATCAGAACATCATCACCATCGGGGATGTGGCTCAGTGGTAGAGCGTTCGCTTTGCATGTGAAAGGCCCCGGGTTCGATCCCCGGCATCTCCATATTTTTGTTAAACGTTCTATTATGCAATACATTTAGTAAAAACATTGTAGAAACGGAATCACTCAAATCAACTTGAATCATTTTACGAGCACTGGATGTATACGGTAAGATGCCCCCATTTTGACAAATAAAGTTCTCCCTATATAATAATGTCAATTACAAAGTATAACAATAATCTATCTAAGAACATCATCATAATCATCATAATTTTAAATCATTATCATAATCATCATCATCACATCATCATCATCATTAGCATCAACAACAACAACAATAACAACATCATCATCATCGTCCTCGTCGTTATCATCATCATCAACAACAACAACAACATCATCATCATTATCATCATCATCAGCAGCAGCAGCACATTAGTTTAATCATCATAAGCGTCAGTGTATAATCATCATCTTTAGTAATCAGCATTAGTAATTTAAATTTACCAGCAGCATCATCGTCTGAAACAGTACATCATCAGTGTATCAATCCTTATTCATCATTATGATTATATTCATCAAAACATCATCACCATCGGGGATGTGGCTCAGTGGTAGAGCGTTCGCTTTGCATGTGAAAGGCCCCGGGTTCGATCCCCGGCATCTCCATATATTTTACTTATCATTTACTTATGAAAACCTCACTTAAAACTGTGTAAGAAATTCGCGTGTTTAAACTTCTTTTTATTAAACAAAACAGAAAATAAACTAAATATACAAATGTAAATTCTTTATATATTGAAACAAAAGGTGAGCATTTTGATAAAACTTTATCCCTTTTCTACTGCAATATCATTTCTTATCATCTTTAACTTTTCTTATGTATAAGTAAACATTTCATTTTTGGTATACATCATTTGAAAGTTAAAACTTTTATCTATTGCTATATATGTTAAAATATTGGTACTTTTCTATGCCTTTCACTCAAAATAAACGTAGCAAAACATACACACCAAGCCAGTTCAATCCCCGGCATCTCCATGTATTTTACCTATAATTGCTATTTCTTTCAAAATCCTCAATCAAAACTGTGTACAAAATCTCCGCGTTTAAACCGTTTTAAATAGGGTAATGAATACAAATGTATATTCTTTTGATGTGGAAAAAAGGTGAGCAGTTTCATAAAACTTTATCCCTTATCTATGGAACGCCTGAACTGTCTTATGTTAAGAATGAATGATATACCTGATTTAATGTATTTCTGTTGAGTCCGAGATACAAAATGCTGGGTGGAAAATCCTAATGTGCTCAGTTATTGAAGTGCTATGTTGTGTGCTGACTGTATTTTTATTCAGTCAAGTCAAATGTATTGTCGGGTGCATTAAGTCGTTATGTTCAGTTCTTTAAAAACAAACAGGCATGTGGTAACACAATTATGTTTGAGTTAAAAAGATGTGTTTGTAGGGTGATACAGTTATTATGTTCGGTTATAATAATATGCTGATTGGTGCTCTTCTCATTATTTTAACCATGAAAATAAACAGTTGAGTGGTACTATCATTTTGTTTGGCTGAGGCAGTGTATTATTGGTGACACTTTTAATTATTTTCAGTTGCAATGACATGCTGTTGGGTTGCTTATTCCTTCTGTTCAGTCGTGAAATAGAACTGTTAAATGGTACAATCATTATCTTGTGTGCTGATTATATCTTTCTTTCAGTCAAGTCAATGTGTTGTTCGGTGCAAAGGTCGTTATGTTCAGTGGTTTTTGGTACTATCATTTAGTTCAGTTCAGATGATATACTGTTTTCGGTTGCAGAGGTCATTATGTTCAGTAGTGAACACAAAACTGTTGTGTGATACCACAATTATTGTTGGGGTTCATTCGGATATTTTCGGGCAACAAGATGGGAGCGACTAATTTTCCATAGATCACGTCGGAGGCTAATTTGACACTAAATTGCCAAAACCAATTTTTCTTCCCTGTAAAAATATCACCGGGGGGCTTAAGACCTGGTTATTTTTCATAAATTGGACTTTTAAATACCCAATGGGTATTTTATTTATTAATTCGTGACTATACTATACTGTTATAGTCATAATTGGGTACAGTATATAAAACTTAAAAAATATGGGTAAGGGTAGCCTGTTAAAGTCGCACATGACCACCGTAAATAAAACTTAAAATGCATGGTGTTTGGTAACCTATAAGAGTCACAAAATGGGCACAGCAAACGAAATTTTAAAATATAAAACATCATATACAAGTAAGGCAAACCTATATGAGTCCACACATGGCCCACATTATATGGAACATATAAGTAAGGGTAGCCTATTAAAGTCACATATGGCCACAGCATATGCAACTTAAAATATATGAGTTGATAACCCATTTGAGTCACATTATAACCACAATAAATGGAACATAATATTTTAAGTAAGGCGAAAACCTATTTGAGTCACACATGGCCACAGTATATGGAACATTAAATAGTAAGTAAGGGTAGCGCAATAAAATTCACAACATACCCACAATTATTGAAGAACATTCTATATAAGTAAGGGGAAACCTAATTGAGTCAACACTAGGCCAAAATATATGGAAAAAAATATGTTTAAGTAAGGGGAAATCTATTTGAGTAACACATGACTACAGGTAAATAGAACATTATATATAAAGTAAGGGTAGCCTAATAAAATTAGACTCAAATACATTTCCCTGACTTAAACATTATGTCTAATATATTGTGGGGCCATGTGTGACTCAATTAGGTTTCTCTTACATATTATAGAATTTTCTTTATACTTTGGCCATGTTTGACTTTATTAGGTATCTTCCTTACTTATATAATTTGTTCCATTTTACTGTGGCTCATGTGTATTTTGTCTCAAATGGGGTTTTTCCATACTTTATAAAATTTAACGTTCCATATACCGTGGCCATGTGTGATCAAATAGGTTTGCCTACTTACGTATTATTATGTTTCATATTTTAAATTTCGTTTGATGTGTCCACTTGTTGAGTCTAAAAAGTTACCAACACAAAAACATTTTAAGTTTTTATTTACGGTGGTCAATGTGTGACTTGAACAGGCTACCCCCTTACCCATATTTCAAGTTTTTAATACTATGCCCATTATGAATGTAACAGTATAGATATAGTCATAAATTAACTTGATAAAATACCCATTGGGGTATTAAATATGCATACGATGTGTCCAAAATTTATGGAAATAACGCGTTTTTAAGCTCCCGATGGTATTTACGGGGAAGAAATTGTTTTGGCAATTTAGTGGTCATTAAGCCTCCGACGTGATCTATGGAAATTAGTTGCTCCCGCCCGCCATCTTGTTTTGACGCGAAGATATCCGAATGAACCCAACATAATTGTTTATGACCACTCAGCGCATTGTAAAAATGACTTTCTGCCCCACCGAACAGATATATCATCTGAACTGAACATAATGACGGTATCACAGCACAGTTTGTGTTCCACTACTGAACATAATGACCTCTGCACCCCAAACAGGATATCATCTGAACTGAACATAAAGACGGGGTATCAACAAAACAGTTTTGTGTTCACTACTGAACATAATAACTTCTGCACGGACAGTATATCATTTGAACTGAAACATTTTAAATGACGCGGTATCACACAACAGTTTTGTGTTCGCTAACTGAACAGACTGACCTTCTGCAAAGAACAGTACATCATCTGAATTGAACAAAATGACTTTGCACCCGAACAGAATATCATCTGAACTGAACATAATGACGGTATCACACAACAGTTTTGTGTTCACTACTGAACATAATGACCTCTGCACCAAACAGGATAATCATCTGAACTGAACATAATGGACGGTATCACAAAACAGTTTGTGTTCACTACTGAACATATTAACTTCTGCACCGAAACAGTATATCATCTGAACTGAAAACATAATGACGGTATCACACAACAGTTTGTGTTCACTACTGAACATTAAATGACCTTCTGCACCGAACAGCTACATCATCTGAACTGAACATAATGACGGTATCACAAAACAGTTTGTGTTCACTACTGAACATATTAACTTTCTGCACCGAACAGTATAATCATCTGAACTGGAACATAATGACGGTATCACACAACAGTTTGTGTTCACTAATGAACATAATGACCTCTGCACCGAACAGTATATCATCTGGGACTGAAACATAATGACGGTATCACAGCACAGGTTTGATGTTCACTTTACCTGAACATAATGACCTCTGCACCCAACAGGATATCATCTGAACTGAACATAATGCCGGTATTCACAAAACCAGTTTGTGTTCACTACTGAACATATTAACTTCTGCCACCGAACAGTATATCATCTGAACTTGAACATAATGACGGTATCACACAACAGTTTTGTGTTCACTACTGAACATAATGACCTCTGCCACGAACAGTTACATCATCTGAACTGAACAAAATGACTTCTGCCACCGAACAGAATATCATCTGAACTGAAACATAATGACGGTATCACAAAACAGTTTGTGTTCACTACTGAACATATTAACTTCTGCACCGAACAGGTATATCATTCTGAACTGAACATAATGATAGTAATCACACAACAGTTTTGTGTTCACTACATAAATAATGACCTCTGCACCGAACAGTACATCATCTGAACTGAACATAATGATAATACTATTCAACAGTTTCTATTTCACGACTGAACAGTCTGAATAAAGCACCCAACAGCATGTCATTTTGCAACTGAAAATAATAAAAGTATCACCCAATAATACACTGCCTCAGCTCCAAAAACGAAATGATAGTACCACTCAACAGTTTTATTTTCATGGTTGAACCATGATGAGAAGAGCTATTTTAACGAGCATAAACAAACTGTCACACCCTACAACATATCTTTTTTAAACTCAACATTAATGTATTACCACATGCCTGTTTGTTTTAAGAACTGAACAGAACGACTAATGCATCCGACAATACATTGACTTGACTGAATAAAATGTAATCAGCACACAACATTACACTTCAATAACTGAGCGCATTTGGATTTCCACCCAGTATATTGGGATTTTGACCCAGCATATTGTATCTCGGACTCAACAGAATGACGTTTAACCATGTATATCAGTCATTCTACACATAAGACAGTCCAGGCGTTCCATACTTATCTAATGCAATATCTTTTTTTTATCGTAAACAAATGTGGTTACAAAAAGTGGGGATGTGGCTCAGTGGTAGAGCGTTCGCTTTGCATGTGAAAGGCCCAGGGTTCTATCCCCGGCATCTCCATATTTTATTAAAACGTTCTATTATGCAATAATTTGCTTTCAAGTTACGTTTTTGTTTGAGTTGACCGTTTAAAAGAAGACATTATATCAATAATAATTTAGAACGGTATTACTCTATCTTTAATTTAATTCAACTTGTATCATTTTGCGAGTGCTGAATGTAGATGCATTTAATTGTGTGGTAAATTGTCTGAACTCAAAATATGCATCGTTTTTATTCCTTTTTACGGAATGCCGTTAGGGCCATTGTCTATGAATGTGTTGATCTGAAACGCGATAGTCGATAGTACGATGGTGAAAACGCGAAATCACGAAACTACGATGGTGAAAACGCAAAAGTTCGATGATGAAAACGCGACAGTACGATACTACGATGATGAAAACGCGATAAACTATCGTGTTTTCACCATCGTACTGTCGCGTTTTTACCATCGTAGTTTCGTGATTTCGCGTTTTCATCATCGAACTGTCGTGTTTTCATCATCGTACTATCGCGTTTTCACCATCGTACTATCGCGTTTTCATCATCGTACTGTCGTGTTTTCATCATCGTACTATCGCGTTTTCACCATCGTACTGTCGCGTTTTCATCATCGTACTATCGCGTTTTCATCATCGTACTTTCGCGTTTTCACCATCGTAGTTTCGTGATTTCGCGTTTTCACCATCGTACTATCGACTATCGCGTTTCAGATCAACACATTCATAGGCGATGGCCCTAACGGCATTCCGTACCTTTTTGCTCAATATACTGCAGTGTGGACGCCCTGTTACGCCGCATATAGCTCTCAACAAATATAGCTCCGTAAAGAGCTTTTAATATTAATCCACACCTTACTACAATGACACGGTCAAATATAGCTCCCAACAAAGCGGAGTTGTATATACGGAAGATGCCCCCATTTTGACAAATAAAGCTCTTACCATTTATAAAGTATAACAATAATCTATCTAAGATCATCATCATAATAATCATAATTTTTAATCATTATCATCATCATCATCATCATCATCATCATCTTGAGTACATCAGCATTGGTAATTTAAAATAACCAGCAATATCATCGTCCGAAAGTTATCATCCTCCTCCTCATCATCAACAACAACATCATCATCATCATAATCACCATCAGAACATTAGCATAATCATCATCATTAGTGCATCATCATCATTATCTTCAGTAATCAGCACTTACCAGCAGCATCATCGTCTGAAAGTCATCATCAGCAGTTCATCATCAGTATATCAATCATTATTCATAATTATCATTACAGTCACCATCGGGGATGTGGCTCAGTGGTAGAGCGTTCGCTTTGCATGTGAAAGGCCCCGGGTTCGATCCCCGGCATCTCCATAAATTTCACATTGAATTGCTATTTCTTATAAAATCCTCAATAAAAAATGTGTAGGAAATTTGTGTGTTAAAACCGTTTTGTATTTAACAAAAAATAAACAAAATATAGGCTACTGAATACAAATGTATATTCTTTTAATATTGAAACAAGGTGGACAGTTTCACATAAATATCTAATGCAATATCATTATTATCATCTTTAACTTAAAAAAAAATGTTATCTAACAGAAATTAACTCTGCATAGAAAATGGGGATGTGGCTCAGTGGTAGAGCGTTCGCTTTGCATGTGAAAGGCCCCGGGTTCGATCCCCGGCATCTCCATTATTTTTGTTAAACGTTCTATTGTGCAAAAATGTTCGAGCAATTTACGTTTACATTTTAGTTTTACTGTTTTAAAGTAGACATTTAAAGCTCGCCCTAACTTATCATTTCATGATGACATGTGCAAAAAGCATGTTAACTTGTCAAATTATCGTGATGACATGCTCATGATACTTTAAGAAGTTAACATGTGTTTTGCACAAGTCATCACGTTACTTTGACAAGTTAACAGGTTGTCTGCACAAGTTATCATGAAATTTTGACAAGTTAACTTGTCGTTTGCACAAGTCATCATGATAGTTTGACAAGTTAACATGCTGTCTGCACAAGTCATCATGATACTTTGACAAGTTAACATGTTGTTTGCACATGTCATCACGATAATTCGACAAGTTAACATGCTGTTTGCACATGTCATCACGATAATTCGACAGGTTAACATGCTGTTTGCACATGTCATCATGAAATTGTGACAAGTTAACATGTCATTTGCACAAGTCATCACGATAATTTGACAAGTTAACATGTTTCTTGCACATGTCATCACGTTAATTCGGCAAGTTAACATGCTGTTTGCACATGTCATCATGAAATTTTGACAAGTTAACATGTCATTTGCACATGTCATCACGATACATTGACAAGGTAACATGTCATTTGAACAAGTCATCATTATATTTTGACAAGTTAACATGTCATTTGCACAAGTCATCACGATACTTTGACAAGTTAACATGTCGTTTGCACAAAGCACCAAGATAATACGACAAGTTACATGTAACATGCTTTTTGCACAAGTTCTCGCGTTATTTTGACAAATTAACATGCTGTATGCACATGTCATCATGAAATTTTGACAAGTTAACATGTCATTTGCACAAGTCATCACGATACTTTGTCAAGTTAACATGCTGTCTGCACATGTCATCATGATGATTTGACATGTAAACATGGTGTTTGCACAAATTATCATAATACTTTGACAAGTTAATAGTGCATTTTGACATGTCAGCATGATACAAGATAACATGTCGTTTTCACAAGTCATCACGATTCTTTGACAAGTTCACATGTTGTCTGCACATGTCATCATGATAATTTGACAAGTTAACATGGTGTTTGCACAATTCATCATGATACTTTGACAAGTTAATATATTATTTCCACAAGTCATCACGTACATCAAGTCATACTTTGAAAAGTTAACATGCTTGTGCACATGTCATCACGATATTTCGACAAGTAAACATGCCGTTTGCACATGTCATCATGAATTTTTGACAAGTTAACATGTCTTTTGCACATGTCATCATAATACTTTGACAAGTCAACTAGTCTTTTGTACAAGTCATCATTATATTTTGACAAGTTAACATGTCATTTGCACAAGTCATTTTATATTTTGACAAGTTAACATGTTATTTGCACAAGTCATCACGATACTTTGACAAGTCAAAAAGTCGTTTGCACAAGTCATCATTATATTTTGACACGTTAATATCTTATTTGCACAAGGCAGCATGATTCTTTGACAAGACATGATGTGAATTGCCCATGTCAACATGCTCAAATGACAAAATAATATCATCGTTTCACAAGATAGCAAAGACATTGATCACATAAGACAGTCACGGCGTTCCATAATGTGTCAAATGCACTTGTATTTCATGAAAGAAACAAATGTGCTTTCTTGTCCTCTTAAAAAATTGTTTGGAGCACATTTTTACTCATAATGTGTTTTCTAATTAGACATTTGAGCCCCAATTTGTCTCATGCATCGGTATCACGTAAGACAATTGTGCTCCGGGACAAATGTGCTCCAGGACAAATGTGCTCCTACAGAGCTATAATCGTCAAGCGCGAGCTATATATACGGCGTAAATATGTGAACCAATACTGCCACATGAAAGCGTTGAGTATGCGTGCATTAAGGCTTGAACAATAACCAAATCTGAATTATTCAGTTATATAATGAAATTTACATTACAATAGCATAATAGATTTTATAACTGATATCGCCTTGTGATAATCTTACATTTATAATAATCATCTTTCTTTGATATGAATTTCCTGAAGGCGACTTTGAATAAAATGACAGCTTTCAATCCCTTTGGAATATATTCAACTGATATACTTAAATATTTATTAAGCGGAATTTTTCCCTCTGGCTGGCATGATGACGCAGGTATCCTTTAACCATTTTCTCTTAACTTATTTTAATAGAAACTGAATACATGCACTGCATTAAAGCGCAAAATGTTATCAATATAAAGTATTTGCAGTCTTGAAGTCTTGAAGGATATACATATGTATACTTTGTTAAATAAAAATTTTTGAAACAATAATTCAAAAATTATAAATATATAAAAATGGGATGAATTGTCCGCAGGTAAGATTATATTTTTAAAATTTATTTTAAATTTGGAACTCTATGTAGCTCTTCTTTCTTTTGTTAATGACTTGAAAACGTTCACTTTTCATTTATATTTTATAATACTGCACGCTTGTAACGTCGCTTTTCATTGGATAATCGTGACGTTATATTATTAGTTATAAAGATTGTTGACAGGTTATATGGCCCTATATAAACGGCTGTTTGTAAATATAACCCGATCCGCTAGGCGAGGGTTATATTGCAAACAGCCGTTTATATATGGCCATATAACCTGTCAACAATCTTTATAACGAATTTATAATACAGCAAACATCATTTTTTAGAGTAAAAAAAAAAGATTTCTTCATGAATCGACAACAGCCGTGTATATAAAACTTTATAATACTGCACGTTTCTAACGTCATTTTTCATTGGATAATCGTGACGTTTATATAGTTTTATATACACGGCTGCTGTCGATTCATGAAGAAATCTTACGTTTTTTTTTCTATAGAAAATGATGCTTGCTGTATTATAAATTCGTTATAAAGATTGTTGACAGGTTATATGGCCGTATATAAACGGCTGTTTGCAATATAACCCTCGCCTAACGGCTCGGGTTATATTTACAAACAGCCGTTTATATAGGGCCATATAACCTGTCAACTATCTTTATAACTAATAATATAAACGTCACGATTATCCAATGAAAAGCGACGTTACAAACGTGCAGTATTATAAAGCTTTATATACACGGATTCTGTCAGTTTATAAAGAAATCACATTTTTTTCCCTTAAAAAGGAAGTTTGCTATATTATAAATTCGTTATAAAGATTCTTGACAGGTTATATGGCCAAATATAAACGGTTGTTTGCAATATAACCCTCGCGGCGCGGGTTATATATACAAACAACCGTTTATCTAGGGCCATATAACCTGTCAACGATCTTTATAACTAATAATAAAAATGTGCACCTCAGAAACGTTTGGTTTGGTTTTACGGCCCACCAGCACAATACAGGTCATATGGCGCCGAAACAAGGCGTTATCAATGGTGGAAGAAAATTATTAAACTGTGACTGTGAGTTTAATTGTGATTTCTGAGCATTTACATGTAAAACAATACGCTTGACAAACGTATCTAGAAGTAATAATGATTGATATAGTAGTAACAATAATAATGAATTTGAATTTCTTCTATTAAATATCAATCAACTTAAGTGCTCACATCATTTTATTAAAATTTTCAAAAAAGGCTTTTCTTTGATGTGACATTAGATCGTACATATTATAATGTAATCATTTTAAATGATTTGAAATCATTCTATATAAACATCGTAAAATTTGCGGCTCCGAGAGACAAAGCGATCCAATAAATTATTAAAAACTCCATTTCTAACGTATTCGTCACGCCATTAGTGGTCAAGATTGGCTGCAATCATATACCTTTGTGAAATCATTACTCTCTGAATTATTTCTAAATGAAAAAAATTGTATGAATTATAGTTGATGTTATGAAGGAGCGTTTGTCAAATCAATTCTAACTGACCAATTGTTTTAGTTGTTGTTGTTTTTGATGATGCTGAATTTTGTGTATTTTTTTTGGCTTTTTATATAGTGATATAGTGTTCAGGTAATGTTGTTTATTTACTTGTTTTGTATGATGCAATTTCTGCCTGCATTAGCTTCTTTAAAAATTATTATTATTATTATTATTATTATTATTATTATTATTATTATTATTATTTTTACTATTATTATTACTATTTTTACTATTATTATTATTATTTTATTTTATACTTTTCAGTGGATTACTGATTTATCCGTGAAAATTATATTTGATAATTTCACAGTGAAAATTATCAAAATATAATTTCACTCTTTTCAATGACGAAACTACTTTTTTAAGATTTTCCCAATGTGGTACCTCAATTTTATTTTTGCTGACAATTCTGATAATGTCCGGCTGTTTAAAGAAAAAGCAAAGCTGAAATTGATAAATAACTTAAATGTCAAAAGTAATAAAAAGAAGAAAACTTACTTCTATTCATTCAAATTACAATCACCAAATTTCGTCTCGAAATTTTTTTGTTTCATTTTTACAGTCTGAAAAATCCATTCCTTCCCCATGCATAACTGCTCTTGATGACATTTGGGCATATTAAAGTATCCTACGAGCAATAACTGCCGTATGGTTTATGAAAAATTGAAAAGCATTGACAAGCCATCACTCGAGAAGAATAAGTAAAACAACCCAGCGTTCCTTAGCAAGCTTCCAAGTTTCCCATTTTCCTAGCTCCTTTTCTGAATGTTTTCACATCTGTCAACACTTATTTTTTGTCTGTTACAATCCTCTAAGTTTTCTTTCTTTTAAAAAGGTGTATGACTAACACATCCAAATTATATCCCTCTGAATCTTACACAATTATTTTCCTCCCATGAAATACACAACTTTAAAAAAATGGCTGCCGTTTACATTTTACAAAGCCAGGTCTGATATAAATTGGCATTAAGTAACAGAAATATGGATGGATGGTTGGACTTTTTCTCCTACAAGAATTGTTTGTTTTCATTATTAAAACAAGCGATCATTCATATTGTTTTAATAAAATGAATATCACCGTCATTTAACGTTGATTGGCGGACTTATTTTTCAGCTCAAGACTTCTTGTTTTTAATGAGAAATTCCGACTAATTGGGGCTCTCAATGGGGGAAACAGATTTTAATATTAATGTTAAAATTATTGATAATTCGTTTTAACTTGTTTTTAAGCATAAAATAAAAAGAAAATTTGTCTGTGTAATTTTATTTCATCTCGTGAACTTTAAAAACAGTATTCACACTCGTGGCTACGCCATAATTATTATTATTATTATTATTATTATTAATATTATTATTAAAGCAGCATGCCTTCTGTCATGCCTTTTTTTACTTCACATAAATTACCAGAAAGTGGTCAAACTATACCAAAAATGCCAGGACGTAAACATATGCTGATAAATACTGAAAAACAAGTCATTAACCAAACAAAACGTGTCGATTATTGCGTGAATCTTGAATCTGTTTACTCATGTTTCTCTATGAAATATTTTGCCTCATCTGGAGGCATGTATCTTTGAACCAACACAAATTTTGCCACTGTTTGTAAGATTGAATAAAAGAAATGATACAGCACATTTATTGTGTCCATTTTCACATGCTATTTATATACACATTATTGTTTTCAGAACAAGAAATCTTCAGAAAAACAGAAACAAACCGGCAAAATAAAATGGAAACATATTTAGAAATTGCTGAGTACCGGATAGCCGTACAGTTGTGGAAAATAGCTCCGCCCATATTACTAATATTAGGTACGGCCGGGAATCTACTGACCATTATTGTGTTGATGCAACGAAAGAATCGCCAGTCTTCCACATCTTTATTTCTCACAGCACTTGCAGTATCAGACTTGCTGGCACTTTGGTCAGGTTTGCTCCGAGGCTGGCTTGTTTATTTAATAGACATTGATCTTAGAAAGTTCTCGCAATTCGGGTGCAAGCTCCACTTGTTCCTCGTGTACGTTTCTTTTCAATGTTCCTCGTGGTTCTTGGTGGGTGTGACCATGGATCGTTTCATCGGTGTAATTCTTCCGCATAGAGTGAAGGTTATTTGTAGCCCGCAAAAGGCAGGCATCATAATCGTGTTGATAATCGCCTTTCCTTTTCTACTGAACTTACATTGGTTTTACGGGCAGACGATAACATATTACCCAATCACGAACACCACGGGTATATATTTTTGTGAGACCATAATGGAAGACAGATATCAAATATTTCTTAATATCTGGCGATGGATCGATTTGTGCATTGTTTCATTAATCCCTTTAACAATACTTTCCATCGCTAATTTCACTATAATTGTACGTTTAGCTATTCGGAAACGGAACAAACGTGTCCAGATAGCACCAAATACTAGACAAGGAGTGCGTACACTTGATAAAATGTCACAGTTGACAACAATGCTTATTACAGTTAACATCTTGTTCATAATTTGTTCCACTCCTATATCTTTGTTCATGATTGTGCAAGTGAAATGGTTAGAAGCATCGGAGACGTACCACGATTTAGCAGTGTTTTTACTTTGGTGGGCCATAGTTAACATGTTAGCATATTTAAACTGTACTCTTAATTTTATACTATATTTTCTTAGCGGAAGTAGATTCAGACAGGAAGTTAAGGACTTCTTCCGGCGGAAGTGTTGCGCGGTAGGCTCATATATACCGCATCTACGAACAACGAACCAGACTCGAAAAATACATACTATTAGTACAGGATTATGAAGTGACAAGAAAACCTGCTTTAAAAAAAATACAAGCTTAATAAGATGGTTCACAATGCCGTCACGAGATTTAGAGGTTAATACTTGGTCGCTATACGCCATTATGCGAGAATGGCCCGAAGATGTCCATAACGGCCTGAGGGACGTTGGTCTAAAGAACATTATAGATTCGAGGGCCATTAATTTAAGTTGTCCAGCCTGGGAATCGAACCCTGAAGTCGAGATCACAAGTCTCGCGCTTTAACCGACTGAGCTATGCGAGCTGGTACATATCGCATAAGGCCTCGGCCCAGTGAATTTTCGTACTCTTTGTTCTATAGTAAATCATTCACGTCTGGATTCCACTGTTCTTGATGAGTTATATACTGTCTTTAACTTTAAACATCAACTCCATGTAAGTCAAATGATGCCCGAAATATAATATGTTAGCCATCTACTTTTTTCAGAAATCTTCATTCTGTTGTAATACTGTTTAAATTCACCACTTAAAAAACTCCTGACTATTGGTGGGTAGTACATCTTTAATCCTTCCGCCATCAAATGAGGTCCTAGAGAATGCACACACAAGAAAACAACTTTTAAAGTCACCATATAGCAGAAAAAAAACCTACACAGATGCAATAGATACACTTTAATTATGACCAATCAAGCAAGAGATTACTTAAATTGGACAACTTCAAAATTTCAAAGAATTACTTTCTAAACTACAACGGGTTCGGCCTAATTCCGTACCGGGGTGAGACCAAAATGGCCAGCAGCAAACAAATATTTACGCTTTTAATACCTACGCCGAAAATACCGCGTTTAGACATAACCGTTAATCTTGGTACAATCTGATTTACCATAACTTACCATTTACCATTAACAAAATGGCTCAGTTTTTATTGATCATAATTTTATTATTATCCTTAAAATGCTAAACATTTTCTGTACAATTGGTAAATGCAGACTAAGGTCAGCCTACATATCCATTTAGTCTTATCTCAATCTACACTGTCCATAAGTCAGCAATAATATTTTTGTCTGTCCATTAATTGATGATCAATGGTATATTCAAAATGGAAGTGCAAAGCCCAGGTCAGTAACAGCTAGCAGTTTAAGGTTAGATTTGATTTTGTTGTTTTGTTGTTGTTCATTATGCAGTGAACACTGACACTAATTAGTGGACAATATAGATAATACTTTTTTAAACTAGATAATATATATATTGTACATGTATGTTGGCTTCGCCTTTGCTGCTTTGCATTGTACAACATGTATATGAAACATAAGTTACGAGAATATAACTCTGTCATTCAATTTAACCCCTGGTTATTAACTTAGAAAACGTGATAACACAAAATAAAGATGAGAAAATGTTGTTTTATTCTTATTTGTATCAGTAAAATACTGTGAACATAACGCTTAGTGCTGGTTTTTTTTAACGAACTGTTTGCAAGAATAGTTTCGATGATGTCAAGTCAAAAATAAGCTCTTAATGCCCAAAAACTTTTTCCTGTTTTGTTGATGGTTCTAGTTTTTCCTTTGTTGCAAATTTGCCTAATACTTTCTTAAGATGTATCTGGAGATTTAGACTTAGATCGAGATTTATATCACATACACGACTACATGTAGATACATTGTTTCTAAAAATTTTGCTTTCATGTCTATACAGTAGATTTACCGTCAAATCTGAAGTCATTTTTGGAATTTCTGAAATTGATGTTTTGACTTGAGCAGAGTAATTGGATATTTTACCTGACTTTATAAATATTGTATGTTAAGTTTTGTTGACTGCGACTGATTATGTCATCTTTGGAAACTTAAAATTTTGTGTGACTTCAACGACAGCAGCCATCTTAAAACGTCACAGAGAGTGGAATAAGTCACTGTGCACGTGCGCTCATTCACTCGCCCATTATGGAAAAGCAATGCAATTTAGCCAGGCGGCCGGAATTGCATTATGACCTAGATATAATAAATATAGTATATGAAGCGAGTTAGTAACAAGAATATATCACTGGCTTGGGTGACATCGAGGGATGTTTCTTAAAAAATAAATAAATAAATAAAAATAATTAAATGTCGATGATTTTTAATGATTTATGATTAGATTGAAACAGCAACTGTTTTTTTTTCTTCTTTTCGACTTATGAACGGTAGTTTTCAAAAAATGGTATCTATGTTAGCAAAAGGCAGATTTTTTTCTGTAGATGATTATTTAGCGTTTGACATTTCAGATTTGTCTTTGAATAGTCGACATTTCGTATTCACAAATAGTATGACAGAACGGCTGTCTGTACAAAACAAATCAAATAATGTGCAAAATTTTCTTTCGTATCAATCAAAGGACAATTGGTTAAATTGGTTAAAATTCCAGTTCAAGGGAGACTAGCCAATTTAAGAGTACCAATACATGTTACGAGTAATTCGTCTTAGAACAAATTTTCTTGTAACTATTTAGCATGTAAAGACATGATTGGATTGGTAAACAAAAAGGAAATAAATTCAAAAACCATGGTCACATAGACCAACTATATATCCTATTCGGCTATGATGGTAGAATACTGCATGATACTGTAGGATACCTTTTTTTAGGAAAATTGACTCGAAAGTTAAAAACAACTTTATTTTAAGAAATAGTTAGAGCATCATGATGAAGCGCATAGAAGAATGTTTGATTTTTTATATTAAATCGCGTTTTACCTTCGAGTTGACGGATTTTCTACAAAAAAAGGCTCGAGTGGTAGTAGCATTCAGCAGGTGCACGATGACGAAATATCATTCGATTTGGATGATGCAAGCCTTCAGTGGGCACTGGTTTATTGTTTTCATTGCCCCATGTCTTTTGTCTCAAACTCCTCTCAGTGATTACCTCCCTTGGCACAACTTCAAAGACGTCACATGATGATGAAAGTCACATGATGTAACGTCGAAATTCAAATGTAAATATCGGCCGTTACATAGAAAATCTTACGTTTTTCTCTTTCTGTTTTATTTTTAACTTTTAGTGCCTACGTTCGATATAGTTTATCAAAAAATTATCAAAAGTATACAAAATAACGAAAGATAAATTCAAAAGCTAAAAAATATAAAATATCAAAATATTGTCTCGGTAGAAAATAAATTCTTATATTTTTTAAAATTATTTCTAAATATTCATATTATTTATTTATTTATTCATAAACATTGTTAAATAATTGAGAAAAAACTTATCTGATAGATGAAAGCAGTAGATAAAACAATTTTTGAAAAAAATATAGTACATTTTGTTTGTATATCAGAAATTCTGATATATCGGACCTTGGTGGCGAAGAATTAAGGGGAGATCACTGTGTGGAGATTGCTTTTGTCTTTTCTCAAGAGTCATCTCCCCTATTCTTTTCATTTCTCTAGTCATCTCCCCTTTCTTCTTCATTGCTCTAGATTTTTAGATATCTAACTGTTTATTGCCAACGCTAAAAAATGACAAAGCTTGTGGACCAAAAAAACCTAACCATTAGTTTAAAAAAATCTCTTGATCCAGATTGCCCCTCTGATCACTACCCTATTCCAAAAATCCAATGAATCATCCAAGCAGACTGGTCAAGAGCAAATGTGACATCACTCGATGAAAAAGGGAGATAAGGACACTGTGTCGTGCTTTGCTTACCAAAATTTATTTATTTATCAAGCAATTTAAGGTGTCAAGAAAAACGCCACATGCACGCATAAAACAAGTTTAATGTTAATGCTGCACATTTAAGACGCCATCGCTTTTTTAATCTGTTTTATTAAAATCAATGTTAATTCTTATTTGAGATAGAAGTATGAGCGGAGAGACCAAAATTATATGAGGGATTAGAGCATCTAAGGTATATGAGGACATAAAATAATGATAATTTAATGTGAGACAAAAAGTGGGAAAACTGTGAAAAAACAGTAAATGTAAAAAACGACAGTTCATAAATCTTTCGTTAGTCGAGCTATTAAAACTAAGGGAGATTACCTATAACGACAGGAAGCAAGATAAATGCTGTAGTAATTGAGTTTATCAGACAGAGTTAATCCCCAGTACGTATAAGCCGCGAGAGGTGTTACTCGGCATCTGTATCGTGATGACATATAGGTATAGATTTTATATGATAGAAGGTTGCTTCTAGTTGTATGGATAGTAGAAAATTTTTGGACAAATGTGTAGAAGATAAGTGTATTAGACAAAGCGGACGCGGTAACACGTGTGACGCTCGACTAGGCGGTCGGGTGGGGTTTTAATGAGGAAAATGAGAGCTTGCGCATCTTCCGCGCTTACTGTGTTTCACGTGACTGACGAATCTCACGCGACACGATCAGACCGCACTGACAGGTTTTTGCGCCAAAACAATGGGGGGTATATGTAACAAAGTAATGTTATGAGAAGTGAGGCACTTATAAGTAGGGGAAGAAAGTAATGTGGCTGAAAGCCATAGGGGTTTTGAAAAATATGGATGTAATGTGGCAGAAATTATGTATAAGAGGTTTGAAAAAAGATGGAAGTAGATCTAATGTGGCGGAAAAGTATGAGAGGTTTGAGCAATGTGGCATAAAGTATTGGGGGCTTTAAAAAAAAGGATGGGAGTATTGTTGCAGAACGTTGTGGGGTAAGTATGTATGTGATAAGATAGGATTTATAAATAATTGATGCATACAATAAGGCATGTATTTACTGTACAATTTTATTGGCAATTTACACTTTCCTATCCGTCTTAATGTGATTTGTTTATAAAATTATTGTCTGAATACACGCGCACTTAAATTATCGATTATTATCTCAGTGTCTCGTATCTGTCCTAGTGGGACGTTTAATGACATAGGTCAGCATGACACTATGAAAACCTTGATCGTATTAAAGTGTATTGTTTTTGTTATAAGACAAGATTATGAAGTCATATTTTACATTTGTTTTTATAACACACTGCGATCACGCGAAGACCTCGTGCTAGCAACATCTGATTTTAAGCCAGAATGTTCTTTATCATAATAATGAAAAAAATATGTGAGTGTTGTAAATCACAATAATTTTAGCTTTGCTAGTGAAAATCTGGTATGCAAGAAAAACCGTTTTGTAACGGGATATAAATATGGTTTATAAACAATGGGGACATGTGTAACTAGCAGGAGTTTTGAGAGTAAAGTTATGAGTAGTGAGGCACATATAACTAGGGGTTTGAAACAAAGAAAGAAAGTAGTGTGGCTGAAAGTATTAGGGGTTTGAAAAATAAAGAAAGGAGTAATGTTGCTGAAAGTTGTGGGGGAATTAAAAAAGTATGTGTGTGATAAGATAATAATTTATTCATAAAGAATTGATGCATACAACAAGACATGTATTACTGTACAATTTATTGGCGATTTACAGTTTCCTTTATATCTTTATGTGATTTGTTTATAAAACTACTGTCTGAATACCCTCGCAGTTTAATTATCGATTATTATCTCAGTGTCTCGTATCTGTCCTAGTGGGACACGTTTAATAACATATGTCAGCATGACACTATGAAAACCTTGATCTTATTAAAGTTTATTGTTTTCGTTATTAGAAAAGTTTATGAAGTCATATCGTTCTGACATATTTTAACATTTGTTTTATAACACACTGCGATCACGCAAAGACCTCGTGCTAGCAACAGCCCTCTGATCTAAGCCGGAATAAACTTTATTATATGAAAAATAAGAGTGTGTTGTAAAAATAATATGTCTAACAACTGATAATCTGGTATGCAAGAGTAGTCGCCCTAAAACCGATTGTAACGGGATATAAATATATGGTAATGAAATCGGAAAATACAGCAATAATCGAACATAAAATGTACAATATGTATATAGTTTGTGCTTAATAAGGGTCAATCCGCCCGTTAATGCACAAAAGGCAAAAAAAAAATTCCTAATATTATGATACCCGCCAATCGTGTATTCTCGGCACTTACCAATATAACAGTAAACTCTATGGAAAGCCTTGACTGACTTATAATTATAGACCTAAACGTTGTTATGTCCAAATAGCAATAAATTGAGCCAATCTTTCCTTATACGATGTGCACTCATTGATATATTATGTGGATCCATCTTTATATGTAGTCAGCTAAACAATATATGATGTCAATGTGTCTTTATATGATGTCAATCTATCATTATACGTTGTGCATTTTTGAATATATTGTGTGGAGCCATCCTTTTATAAAGTCAACATAACAATATATGATGTCTATCTGTCCTTATATGATGTCAGTCTGTCTTTATATTATGTGAAGTTATGAATATATTATGTAGAATAAGTCTTATATAGAGTCAACATTATATTATGTCAACGCGTCCTTATATGATGTCAATCTATCAATATACGATGTGCATTTTTCAGTATATTATGTGAAACCATCCTTATATAGAGTCCACTAACAATATATGATGTGTATGTGTCTTTATATGATGTCAATCTTTCATTATATGATGTACATTTACGAATATATTATGTGGAACCATCCTTATATAGAGTCAAAATAACACTATTATTATGTGGAATTGTCTTTATATAGAGTCAACTTAACAATATATGATGTAAATGTGTCCTTATATGATGTCAAACTTTCATTTTACGATGTGCATTAATGAATATATTATGTGGAACCATCCTTATATAGAGTCAAAATAACACTATTATTATGTGGAATTGTCTTTATATAGAGTCAACTTAACAATATATGATGTAAATGTATCCTTATATGATGTCAAACTTTCATTTTACGATGTGCATTTATTAATATATTATGTGGTTGCATCATTATATACAGTCAACTTATCAATATATTATGTCAATCTTTCATTATACGATGTACATCTGTTATTATACGATGTGCATCTATTATTATACAATGTGCATGTATTATTATACTATGTGCATTTATGAATATATTATGTGGTTGCATCATTATATACAGTCAACTTATGCACTTTTTAACCTTTTTACAGTTTTTAGACACATACAGCTACCAGTTTATCAGAAATGTAAACTATTCGATTCTTTAGTAGGTTAAAAAAATGCATATTTGTCAATCCCAGCATATTAACTGATCATATGTATCAAAAAAAACTTAATATAAGCCGTTTTGAAAAAAAAAATCATATTTCAACATCTATAATAATACACAAGATACAAATGTTCGCCAGTAAAAATCCGCACCCTACCGTCATAATCACCATGTATTTTATTCGATTTCCAATATTTTCAAATAATCCTTTGGTCCATCGACACAGAAGATATAATTCTTCACGATGATGGTCAATTTTAAACTTCAACGGTAATATAAACAACGCAACAGCCGAAATAAACATCAAGATTATCGCCGTTTTCCTCCATCTATAAATTCAATGGACCAGTCGGCTATGAACGAAGCTATCCGATTATGTGGCCCCAGCTTTGCCGTGTGCAAAACGAAGTTTTGGAACCACATAATCGGATGGCTTCGTTCATAGCAGTCTGGCACGTTTGAATTTATCGAAATATTTTGTCAATGGGGGAAAACGGCGATAATCTTGATGTTTATTTCGGCTGTTGCGTTGTTTATATTACCGTTGAAGTTTAAAATTGATCTTTATCGTGAAGAATTATATCTCCTGTGTCGATGGATCAAAGGATTATGTGAAAAAATTGGAAATGGAATAAAATACATGGTGATTATGACGGTAGGAGTGCGGATTTAAACCGGCGAACATTTTTATCTTGTGTATTATTATAGATGTTGAAATATGATTTTTTTTTTCAAAACGGCTTATATTAAGTTTTTTGATATATATGATCAGTACATATGCTGGGATTGACAAATATGCATTTAATATGGATTTTAAAGGCCTTTTAACCTCCAAACCCCAAGTGTATGTGAATTAATCTATAGAATAAGTGTATAGGTAAAAGAATCTCTGGTAAAAAATATTGAAAATCTGAAAAGCACATATAATATGTCAGAGATAAATAAATTTGTAATTCTTTAGAAAGGTCAAATATGTGTTCAATAATGTTTTAATTGTGTATTTAGAGCATTTTAAATGTTTAACAACTGAAAGAGTAACACCGAACAAACAGTCATATGTTGTAAAGGTAGCAAAATGTGAGCAAATTATTATTAAATTTTGACTAAGTTCCATACAAAATACTGAATTAATGTCCATGTAATTATACCAATTTCCAGATAATTCATCTACATGTACATGGTCAATGAGTACATGTAACTATTTGAGAACTGCAACAAGATATGTAAAAGGAAAGTTTGAAAAATAAAAATGTTATCTTTTCTTAGGCTTAAAAGACCTTTAAAAAGTTATTAGTAGTATAGGCGCCGGTTTAGGGCCACGACTGCGCATGCGCGGCGCCATATTGGATTCTATTTCAAGAATGACATTATCGTTCTATTTTTAGAATGACATTATCGTTCTATTTTTAATCTCCCGGAAGTATACGGAGCTGACTCGTATACACGATCTTAGGGCTTGAATCGCGGACATTGAGGGTCAGGTCCTCGGCCCTAGACGGAGAGATAATTACCATCATGACAGATAAAAGAAATGTTTCTAAATAGATACGTGCTTAATTTATAAATAAAAAAAACAAATAGTTTTTTTTTTTAATATGTTCAAAATAAATAATATTGATACAAATATAACTCGTTTACTTACCTACATTTAGTAAGGAAATGACTGTCATAGCGTAACGTTCTTGTAGACTGCGCATGATCTATTTTTAGTCGCGGTATTTCACAACCACCAGGAGCTATTTCATCAGCCCCACGCGGGTGTCAATGAAAGAAAAAGGCATTAAGTACAGTCGCCGCTCAGTCTAGATTCACAATACCTAGCGGAACTATTTTGAACAAAAAAAACCTTTA